>NC_058134.1:74790201-75007964 GCF_016433145.1 Gracilinanus agilis | reverse complement strand
TCTCTCTGTCTCTCTCTCTCTGTCTCTCTCTCTCTCTCTCTCTCTCTCTGTCTGTCTCTCTCTCTCTGTCTCTCTCTCTCTGTGTCTCTCCTTTTCTCTCTCTGTCTCTCCTTTTCTCTCTCTGTCTCTCCCTATCCCATTTGTATCTGCTTTACTTATCATGGTGCCAGGCACAAAGTTAGCTCTTTTTAAAGGCTTTTTCATTCATTCAGTTTGAAAAGTTATTTTTTCAAGATCACATGGGTAGGAAAGAGTAGAGCAGGGAATTTGAATGAGGACCTTCTCTGATTTCAAGACCAGGAATCTTGCCCCGACCTCACGGTTCATATCAATCCTAAAAATCCACACTAGCAGAGGGTCAGGGTCACTGCCTAACTTGGATGAAGTCTTAGAAAGCCTTCAATAAGCTGCTACCAAGAAGAGCCTGCCTAGAATGTATTTACTATGTGCTTACTCTGTGATGGCAGCAGCATTGCAGTGGACACGACACCACAATACTGTACAAAGCTCAGGATTAGGCATAGTTTCTTATTATAAAATGTCCACAATAAATCCCCAGCTTCACAGAGAGCTGGAGTTTGTGTGCTGAATGCTTGGCTCATGCAGATTAGGTGAGCAGAGAAATGATCACACTTCAACTGGAGGAGGGGAGAGATGTTCACTTTGCAAGCGCCTCCTCTGAGCAGACTGTTGAGCATCCTCTGGGTTTATTTTACAGCTTGCGTAGGCTTGCCTAGCTGGGGAAAAGGATGGAAACAAGCGTTGCCAGAAGTCTGTATCAAATCTTCGATTTGATGCCATGGAAGGAAGTGTGTGTGTATTTTTTTAAATTCTCCTCCCCTTGGGGCTATGGGTGAATTTGTCTTGGCTCTACTGGAAGCATCTGGGTCAGTACCAGGGAAATGATCCTTGGATAAATTCTGATATTCTGAGAGTTATATGTTAAACCAAATAATTGGGTTTGGCATTTTAGTGGATTTCCCACTGAGTTCTTTGAAATCATTGTCTTTTTCTCAGCACAAATAGTCTAAAAAGTCCCTTGGTCCAATGGAAAGAGAACTGGGCTTGGAGCCAAGAATACCTGGGTTCTAGGTCCTTCCACATATTAGCTGCTTGACCCTGGGTAAGCCACCTAACCTCTTAATGCTCTAAGCAACTCCCTCAAACTGTAAATTGCAGAGAAGATACTGGCTTACACTGGTAGAAAGAACTCTTCACTTGGGAGTTCCCTCTATCTATATCATATAAATCACAATTCTGTTTCCTATTCCTATCAGAAACTCCACAAAGTGAGAGTTAGAGGAGAATTATTCATAGGGTGTTCAACCTCAGTCAATGCACTAGATATCTGCCCAGTAAGTTGGGTACAGATAAATATGGAGTATGGAATAAAAATTTAGTCAGAGAACTTAACATTTAAAAGAATTATCTTGTCAAATGACTGCCCATCCCCTATTGTGTCTTCTATTAAAATCTAGATTTCATCTATGAGATTTGGTTAAAGAGATTAAAATAAAGTTATTACATGAACCTATTAATAAGTAGCTCCTGTTTGCCTAAAAACAAGAGGTAACTAAATAATACCCTAAAGACATAGGTTTGACCATCTTATTATGTCATTCCCTTGCTCTAGAAGCTTTAGGGGCTCACTATTTCCTTTAAGATAAAAAAACAAATGCACTCTGTCTTTCTGCCCTCTAAAGCCCTTTAACATTTGGATCTAGCCTACCTTTCCAGAATGATTTCTCATTACTTTCCATCTTGCATCCTATATTCTAGCCAAACCAGCCTACTAACTGTTCCTTTACATGACATCCCATCTCCTACCGCCATATTGTTGTTGTTCACAATACTGACTTAGCTCTAAGCTTCACCTCTAGGAATCCCTCATTTCTTTTACGATTCAGCTTCCAAGGCAGCTAGGTAGACACTTCCAGGGCAAGCCACTTAATCCCCACTGCCCAGCCCTCACCACTTTTCTGCCTTGGAACCAATACTTAGTGTCAATTCTAAGACAGAAGGTAAGGGTTAAAAACAAACAAACAAACAAACGAAAAACAACTCGGCTTCCATGATGCTTCCTATACAACATCATTTTGGATTCCCTTAGTTGGGAGCACTTTCTTCTTGCCACTCGAAAATTGCTCCAAATTTACATATTTACAATCATTTTGTATTTACTTATCTGTGTCCATCTTGTATTATCCCCAGTAGAATATTAAGTTCCTAGTCGGCAGACTGACATTTCTGAATTTTTATCCCTGAGCACAAACCACAGTACCTTGTAAACTGTGTAATTGCCCAGTTAATCTACAAGCATTGATTAAATGTCAATTGTGTAGCAGACACGCTGTTGGGTCCAAAGGCAAAAGTGAAACAAGTCGCTGCTCTCAAGGAGTTTACAGTTGAGTGAGGGGAGATAACATACACATGCCCACATATATATGATATATACACATATACAGGCAGAGATAAAGGAATTTAAGTGCTTACTCTTTACAAAATGAGCATACTAAGCTACTTAGGAGGAGATGACATGGCAGGGTGGCACTTGAACTGTACCTCCTAGGAATCCGGAGGATCCAAGAGAGGAGGTAGTTTATTTCAGGCATAGGAGACAGGGTAAAGCCACAGGGATGGAAATGGGGCACTGTTCGTGATAAGCTATAAGAAGACCAATTGAGCTGGACTGCAATGTCCCCTGAGTCCTTTGAAATCACTGTTTTCCCTCAGCACAAACAGTGTGAAAGACAACATGGCATAATGAATAGAGAACTAGCCTAGAGCCAGGAAGACTGGAGCCTGAAAAGCAGTAAAAAAATTACTGGAAAGGAAGGCTGGGCATAAAAACAAAAACAAAAAAACAGAAAAGTTACTTTACTATTAATAACAAGGTGGATAGAATACTGGACCTGGAGTCAGGAAGACCTGAATTCAAAAGTGGCCTCAGATATTTACTGCTGTGTGACCCCGGACAAATCACTTATCCCAGTTTGCCTCAGTTTGTTCATCTGTAAAATAAACTAGAGAATGAAATGGCAAACCAGGCTAGTATCTCTGGCAAGGAAACCCCAAAATGGGGTCATTAAAATTGGATGCAACTGAAACAACTGAATAACAACATTTTACTGTGATCCTCTCAATAATAGATAATAGGCAGATGATTTGGAATCTGAGAGAAACTTGAGGCTGGGAAACCTATCAAGAGAATTATTGCAATAGTTGAGGTGAGAGATGATAATTGCCTAAATAAGGATAGTGAACTCTGAGTGGTGACGAGGGAGATGTAGAGGTAGAAATGGCAAAACAAGGATGAGGAAGAGTGAGGTTTTGAGGATTCTGCTAAGGTTGCGTACCTGCATCACCAGAAAGATGATGGTGCCATGAATGGAAACGGGGAAGTTCTGAATGGGGGCAGCTTTCAGGAAATCAGTCATTCCACAAGCATTTATTAAATATATACTTCCTTTGTTCAAGGCACTGTTCTGAGTTGGAAAGATGAGTCCATGGACATGCTGAGTTTCAGTTAGCTGTGGAGTTCAGAATGTCCAATAGATAGTCGGTGATGCATGACTGGAGATCAGGAGAGACAATGGACGGATACACTGATCTACATCATCAACATAGAGATGGTAGTTAAACCCATGAAAAATGATGATGTCACTGAGAGATGTCCAGAGAAGAGTGTCCAGGGCAGAGTCTTGAAGTACACAAGCATTTAGGGAGTGTGATTTGGGTAATAATCTGAAATAAGACTAAGAAAGAAGGATCAGCCAGATGGGTAGAAGGTAAACCAAGAGAGAGCAGTGTAATGAAAACGCAGAGAAAAGAGAATATCTAAGCACTTAATTTATGCTTATTGATTTAATTGAATTATAGGAGCCCAGAATTAAGTTCCTGGCCTTGTGAAACAGAACTTGCCATATGGCCATCAATAAATTTCTACTTCATTTAACTACCATAGACATCACACGTCCCTTTGACTGGGGGTAAACTCACCTTACTAGAAAAATTTTATTGAACTTTGTATTAATTTTTTTCTGTTCTCTACATGGGTAATTTCAAATATCCAGGAACCATTTGGGAGAAGGGAGAAAGGCTAAAAAATTATTGCATATGAAACTAAATGTTCAAGGCCCAGGAGGAAAAAGGTTTTTAAATGAGAATTGAAAACACCACTCCATATTCATGTTATTACATACTGGATGTCTCCAGGTTCAGAATGTTCAATGACAGTCAACTTACCATCACCAGGACCCTGTTAAGTTGGGCCAGGCTGAAGCTAATTTCCTGTGTCTCATAGGTTTCTGAATCTGCAGGCAAAGATGATTTAGAAGCATCTTAGGGTATAGAGACCACTGTGAAAATCTCATCGTTTCTAAGTTGTACAAGAAGCTTGTAGCCGAAGCCCCCAGTGGAGTAGAACATTCCACTCCATTCCCAAGAAAAATGAGATTCTTGTCCCATTAGGATCCTTCTCTAGGTCATCCCAGGATTCTTTCAGCTTTCTCAAAACTGACCCTGTTCTATTTAGAGAGGTGTTACTTAGTTGCTTGACTTGGGAAGTGTGGAAAAACAAATAAACACCACCACAAAGACAACCACACTGATATGACACTTTCTCCTCTCGGGAATCAAAGCATCATTCCTTAACTTCTTTTCTAGTTATAGTTCTATTTAATAGACTACTTTAAAAGACAGTAGAAATCAGCTTTTCACAAAATTAGTATAATTCTGTTAAATCACTCAGTTTAACTGCTGAATATGAATTCAACGACTTAAAAAAGAGCTGGTCTATGTATGTAAACACCAGAGCTGCAAAAATAATTCATGTACCTTAGGGAAATTAAGTTGAAGTTGAGGAGGGTGCATACTCTATATCCCTCATAAAGTCTGGCTCTCCCTCCCTTGAATAAGGGTGGGGGTGGGGAAGGCATCCTCCTGGAATGGAGCACCATGGAATCTGAGAATAGTGACCCAAGGTTGGGCTGAAAATGGTTTTCACTATGGGGAGGAAACAGATGCCCCATTTTCCCCTCATTCACAGACACTCACATTCAGAGGCCATGTGGTTCAAACCAGCCCTGAACAGAAAATCCTCATACAATATCTCCAAATAAATGGAATTCAGCCTCTTTTTGAAGACTGCCAGAGTAGGGCAGCTCACTACCTCTCAATATTGCATATTCTATTTTTGTGTAATTCTCTGTGTTAGAAGAGACAGTTCAGGATGAGGGATAGAAAGCTGGCCTTGGAATCAGGAAGACTATGGTTAAGTCTTGCCTCTCACATGTACTGACTATATGATGGTAATAATAATATCTACCTTCCAGGTTTGTTGTGAGAATGAAATGACATAATAATTGTAAAGTCCTTAGTACAATGCCTGGCAAATAGTAGGTACTATATAAATGCTTTGTTGTTATTATAAGCTCCTGATGGTGTAACCTCACAATGCTATAGACAACTCTACAAGACTATAAGATGTGCAACCATTGCCATTCTACTTTGATGGAGGGCATTTCCTTCCCCGATGCCAACGAAATGACAAATTGAGATCTGAAAAATATCAGGAAGTTTTATCTATTTTAAGTTTAAATCTACTTCTCTGCCTTGTTTATATGTTTTATTCTATGTCTGTTTTGAAGTTAATTTAGGTAGACGAAGTGTGCTAGAATCAAAGCTCTGGGATCAAATCCTCATTCTACTATTAAATGTCTATGTGATCTTGGGCAAGACACTTCTACTCTCTGGACCTCAGTGGCACCATCTGGAAAATCATGGCTTTTGACTGGATGATCTCTAAATTTCTTTATAGCTCTAACTCTTTAAACCAGTCTAATCCTCTTTCCAAATAACTGTCCTTCAAATACTGGAAGATAGTTGTCATATTCTCCCTAAGTTTTTTTCCTCCTCTAGAATAAACATCTCTAGCCCTTTGGTTGAGGGCAGCTAGGTGGCACAGTGGATACAGTGCTGGGCATGGAGTCTGGATGATTCACCTTCATTAATTCAAATTTAGCCTCAGACTCTTATTAGCCATGTGGCTCTGAGCAAGTCTCTGAATTCTATGTCTCAGCTTCTTCATCTGTCAAATCAAGACTGGAGAAGGAATTGGAAAAACTCTCCAGTTTCTTGACCAGGAAAACTTCAAGTGGGGCCATGAAATATCAGGCATGACTGAAAACAATTGAACTGAAGTCCTTCAGTTGAACGTTATATGGCATGTCCTTTTCCCACTTTGGACATTTGTCTTTGGCATTGCTGCAATTTGTCAATATCTTTCCTAAATTATGGAGCTCAGAACTGAGCACAATGGGCCAGATGTGGCCAAATTAGATAGAATATGGTGGAATTATCTCCTCCCTTGTTCTGGGCTTTGTGCCTCTCTCAATTCACCCAAAGATTTCATTAGCTTTTTTGATTGTCATTTCATACTACTGAGTCATATTGAGCTAGCACATACCTAAATTTTCTGGATCCTCTTCATAGAAATTGTTGGGCAGCCATGCCTCACCCATGTTATACTTAGTTGATTTTTTGAGTGCAAATTTAGTACTTTATAATTACTCCCTATTAAATTTCATCTTATCAGATTTGGCTCATCATGGTTGCCTCTGAAGAGGTTTTTGGATTTTGCTCATCCTCCATCCAGTTAGCTGGAAATTTATTGAGAATGCCATCATCTAGGTTTAGCCATTAGGGAACACTGATAGTCATCTCCTTCCTTGAGAATTCCAAGCTCACACCCATTGGGGTGGAAGTGCTGAGGAGGTACATTGCTGTGCACCAGAAAGTCAAAAACTTTCTATGTCTCAGTTTCACCTCTCAGGCTGGGTGGTACCTCCAGTTGTCTGAGGTATATAGATTTGTGGATCTGACACACATATATATCCACACACACATACATACCTTAGTTCTGAGCTAACCACTTCTGTTTGAATAAGTTAAAATTTTCATGGGTACTACTCATTTGACCCTGGCACAACAGATTTGGTTGCCCACAGAGGTGGACATACAGATAAAAAAGTTACATGCAGTATTTTTACTGTTAGTGTAGAATCAATAAACAAATGTACTTAATAACAAGGAGATGGTGCCTAATAATAAACAATAAACATTTTTTAAACATTAAAAAATAAGTTTAATGCAACTGGTATGATTCACAAAGAATTTACTCTAGACATCGAGCTGTAATTTTTGTTTTTGTGTGTTTTAGAGATGACCTTATATAAAAGATCAATCTTACCTCAGGAGGTTTAGAACATACAGAATTAAAAATTTTTTAAGCAGATGAAAATATTTAATTCATACTTTCAATGGGCCCAGACAGCATTTGCCCACAGAGGAGCTGGATTTGAGGTTGCTGGCCAACTCAATGCATGGAAGGAAGAGATCTAGAACACTAAAACTTCAGGAGAGATGTTTCTGCTTTGGGAGCTGCCCCTCTCATCTATGTATCTTTTAAAAATTATTTATATTGGGGGCATCTAGGTGGCTCAGTGGATTGAGAGCATGCCTAGACATATGAGGTCCTGGATTCAAATGTGACCTCATATATTTCCTCTCTGGGTGACCTTGGACAAGTCACCTAACCCTAATTACGTGATCTGGAAGTCATTGTAAACCACTGGAACTCAGGGAGGAGAGAGGGAAGTGATAAGATAATATCTATTCTTTAGAAAAATCATCTTGCCATCTGAGTGGAAGATGGGCTAGAGTAGGGAGAGATTTAAAGCATGGAGACCCATTAGAGACCTATTTCAGAAATCTAGGATGGAGGCAAAGGTTTGTGTTAGGGGTATGACTATATGAGTGGAGAGAAGAGAACAAATACAAGTGATGTTATAAATGTAGAAATGCTAAATGTTGGCATTGGATTGGATTTGAGAAGTTAGTGAAAGTGAGGAGTAGGAGATGACACTGATGCTGAGAACCTGGGCGACTGGGAAGATGGAGGCACCCTCTACAGTAACATAGGGAAGTTTGGAAAGAGAGGAGGGTTTTGGTGGAAACATGAGTTCTCTTTAGGATGTAGTGAGCTTGGGATCTCTATAGTACATCCTGCTTGAGTTGTCCAAGAGCTAGTTAAAGATATTTAAGCATAGCTCAGTAAAGAGAATAGAGTTGGATATGTAAACTTGGTAATGATATACATAGAAAAGATCAGTGGTTCCCAAACTTTTTTGGCCTACTGCCCCCTTTCCAAAAAAAATATTACTTAGTGCCCCCTGGAAATTATTTTTTTTAAATTTTAATAGCAATTAATAGGAAAGATATATGTATTAATGTTTCTACCTTTTTCATAAGATATAGTAAAGAAAGGTGTAAATTAGAAACATTGAACTTTGAAATTATGAAACTATTTATTGAAATCAGAATAGAATGTAATACAAAAAAAGTTAAAACCTGTGGCTATCACTGCCCTCCTAGATTGCTGCAGCACCCACCAGGGGGCGGTGGCGCCCACTTTAGGTATCACTGGAGAAGATAATTGAACCTATGGGAACAGAGATGATCACCAAATGAGATAACAGAGCAAAAAGAGAAAAGAATCCAGGTCAGAGCCTTGGGGGACACCATGGGTGTGGTATAAATGAATAATCACCAAAGAAGACTTTTCTAATAGATTAGTTACTTTTCCTGAGGAGGAAACTAGGACAGATAGATCACACTAAGAGTCAAGGAAAGAAGGACTTAGAATAGTAATGGATTGGATTTTGTGACTGAACAGAAGTCTTCAAAACCAAAGATTTCTGGATAGATTTTATCTTGTAAGATAAGACCTAGATGGATAAAGTCTTTGAAAGTCTTATCAATTTACCTGTCATTGTGAACTTGTGAATAGGTTTTATGCTCAAAATGTGATTGTGTGATTGTTTTCCTAATGCCTATTGCTGTCATAAGTAATTAGGAGGAAGGGAAAACAACTAAAAATATGGCTATGTTATAGCTAAGTAGCATAGTGAATAGAACACTGGGCATCTTTCTAAGTTCAAAACCAGCATCAGATATTTACTTGAAGTGTGGTCCTGGGCAAGTCACTTAACCTTTTTCGCCTGGTTTCTGTATCTGTAAAACGAGCTGAGAAGGAAATGGCAATCCACCCTAGTATCTCTATGAAGAAAACCCCACATGGAGTCACGCAGAATCAGACACAACTAAAAAACAAAAACAAATAGTTTTTATTCTCAAAATGTGATTGTGCATTTTTTCCTAGGACATATGGCTCTTATGACTAACTAGGAGGAGGGAAACAGCAAATATAAAGATGGCTATGTTTTGAGGCTAACGTCACAGAAAAGAGTCTCCCCTCCTTGGCTAGTGGCAACAAAAGTAGAACAAAGGTCTATCATTCTCTTCACTGGAGTGTAGTTTTGGGAGGCTGAAAAAAATGTGATCCTGCTAAGATAATAAAAACAATTTCTCACCCATCCATTGACACATTTTTTCCTCTTTGAGTTATTACCCCTTAAAGTGATCGGGTTTCAGAATAAATGACGTAGTCTCATACACCTGCTTTTGAAAAATGGCTAAAAAATCCTCCTACTTTTCAGCTACACACCATATTGCTCAATCCCTTTCTCTTCTAGAAATAAATCTGGGCACCTCTTGAACCCTTCTCTCCCATCCCATCTCCCAGCAAATTAGACCATATGTTTCCTTTGCTTGGAGTAGCTCTCCCAGAGTTTGCTTTTTAAATAGATGAACAACTTCTAACCATGCTTGAAGCCTTGAAAAGGCATTAATAGGAAGTCAAGGGATGAAGAAGTGTCCTGGTAAAAACAATGTTGCACATCTAATGTGAGTTCTTGGAAAGAGTTCTGTCCTATATTTTGTTTTTTCCTCTGAATTTATTGGGATCACTACATCTTTAAGGCTTTAAACCTTGAGTTTTTGTTTGTTTGTTTGTTTAATAAATCCTAGCCTTTTGTCTTAGAATTGGTAACTAAATACTGATTCCAAGGCACAAGAGTGGTGAGGGTTAGGCAGTTGGGGTTAAGTGACTTGCTCAGATTCACACAGCTAGCATGTATCTGAGAGCAAATTTGAACCCAGGGCCTCCTCTCTTTAGACGGCTCTCTATCCATTGAGCCTCCTACTTGCCCCCTCTAGGGGTTCTTAATGTAGGGTCCGTGGACCTCCTGAGGATCTAGGGATTGATTTCAGTGGGGCTGCAATCTTATATGGGAAAACTGTTTTGATAACAAGAATTTCAAATGATTAGTTTCCTTTGTAATTTTGTGTTTTATACCTTTGAAACATTCTGAGAGGAGGTCTATAGACTTCCCTAGTTTGCCAAAGGAGGCCATGACACACAAAAAGGAGCAATCATTTCTCCTCTAATTTCACTGGGGAACACAAAAGCCTGCATGGTTTTAGTGGACAACATGCTGAACTTTATAGCCAGGAAGATGAGTTCAAATATTGATTCAGGCACAAATGAATTATGAATCCTAAGCAAATCATTAGAAATTCTCCTACCCTAAATTTTCTAATCTGCAAAATTAGGATAATAATATTTTGCTTTTACTATTTGTTTTTATTTTATTGTTTTTACTCATTTATTTTATTTTAAAATATGTTTTTATTATTTTTTCTACTCAAGTCAAAGGGTTTTGAGGATCATTTTGTTTTTATTTTATTATTTTTACTCATTTATTTTATGATTCTGTTTAAAATATAACATAATTTTATTATTAATTTTTACTAAAGTCAAAGGGTTTTGAGGATCAAATGAGATAATCAATGTAAAACACTTGGTAAACCTTGAAAGATATAAATGTCAATTATTATTATGGCTAACACTTGGAGGTTTATAAAATGCTTACCCTCTCCTTTATCATTCATTCCTCCTTGCAGCCCTTTGAGGAAGGTATTAGCCCCATTTTACAAATGGGGAAATTGAAATGTGAAGGGGTTAGTTGATTTGTTCAAGGTTGTACATCTGGTAAATGTGGGAGATAGAACTGGAATCCAAGTGTTTCTGATATACAATCTAGTTCTCATTCCATGACACTTCACTCCCTCTCAAATTACAGATGTTTGGTGTCAATGAGGCCCCTGAATAGCCACAAAACATAAATCAATGTCACTGACTGCCTGAGTTGTTAACAAACCTTAGGTTAGTTATCAATGATTTAACTGGGTATTGTATTTGTTGAGACGATATGGCCATCTGACAGCTTAGCCACCCAATGACCAAAAAAGCATCTTTCCTCCCCTTTAGCAAGTTTCATACAGGAATATGTGTGAATGTTCTGAAAATCTGGAAGCAACAAATAATACCAAATCTTTAGAGAGATGCTTAGTGCCTGGAATCAATGAATGAAAGAAAAAAAGCATTCATTAAACAATTATATTCTAGGCATCATGCTAAAAGCTGGTGATACAAATGCAAGATAATAAGATATTCCCTCTCCTCAGGTAACTTACATTTTTAAAAGGGAAGACATATCTATATCTATATCTATATATATCTATATCTATGGGAAACAGTGGTCAGGGGGAATGTTTTGGATAGGAAAGTCAGAGGGCATGGTGATGGAAGATAGGTTCTTACTAGGACTGGCCATATTGATTTATTTGATTACTATTCTCAGAGCTTAAGTTGGAAAGGAGAGGAAAGAGTGAGCCAGAGAATAGTCTAAATTCATTGGCATGGTATGGAGGTGTGTGTGTTCGAGTTGGACCAGACAAGATGAGTATTCACTGAGCAGAAGTCCAGGATCTCAGGAGCTCAAGTGGCACGGAATGGGTCTAGCCCAGAAGTATCTTGCTTATTACCTTATGAGTTTGGGAACGGGGAGGCATAGAACTGGTGCCAAGAGATCCTCAACTAGACTAATGTCCTCCACATGCCTTGGTAAGCATAGTTATATTAGTTCCTAAGGCAGCTGGATGGTCTGATAGAATACTAAGTCTGAAGTTAGGAAAACCTGAGTTCAAATTCAGCATCAGACTCTTACTAGCTACATGACCCTGGGCAAGTCACTTAATCTCTGCCTGCCTCAGTTTCTTCAATTATAAAATTATTATGATTATAATAACATCTGCTTCACAGGGTTTTGTAAGGATAACATTTGTAAGGATGTTGTTAGCTTTCTTTTTTTAAATTTTTGCTTTGCTGCCTTTCAGTTTGTATGAGTCTCTTTGGCATGAGACTGCTTTAAAACGTTTGCCCAAGATGTTTAAAATAGAACAATTTAATGAGTAGTAATAAAAATACCCTTACTCTACCCAAACCAATGACTGGAAGTTTCAGAGAAGCAGATTTCAGCTCAACAAGATGGTTAGGTGCTGTAGTGAATACAACATCTAACCTGAAGTAAGGGAGAATTCAGTTCAACTATCGCCTTAGACCTTTACTAGTGGTATGAACTGGAACAAGTCTTTGGACCTTTTTCAAGCTTCAGTTTATTTATCTGTGAAATGGAGATAGCAATGGATTCTACCTCACTGGGTTGTTTGTGAGGGTCCTGTGAGATCAGACAGTAGGACCTTGTTCTATACCACAAGTGTGTTCTCAGACCCTTCGTGTAAATTGAAAATCATACATAATAGGGAAACTGATTATTTAATATTTCTTATATGAACACACCTAAGCACTTTACAACTTTTCTTAGACTTATCAGATCTACCAGCATCATTACTCTTGTACATTGGGGTCATTATTAATAACTAAAGAAAATTAATGAAACCAAGAGAAACACTGATCTGATAATCTGATGAGGACCAGACTTGTTTCAAGGATAATGAGTGTGACTGAATGAACTGCTGTGAGACTTTAAGCTGCTTGGGAAAATAGCATGGATATAGTCAATAATTAAAAATTTTGTACTTTACATATTTTTTGCTTTTATTTTTTCTATCACCAATCATTTTGTACCTGAATTCTGTGTTCAGTTCACATAAAATGAGGTTCTACTGCATGTCTAAATCTATAGGCATATTTGCGTATTTGTATACATCTATATAAACCGTTTTATAAGCCTTAAAAGTGCAACGTTATTATTGTTATTACTATCATTATAATCTTGTTGAAATAAATTACATCTTGACAGGGGAGATAAAATGCTTTGTTAACCAAGGACAATCGATTGAAGTTGCAGAATCAAAGAGCTCAACTCAGAATAGAATCCCAAGAAGTGATCCAATAGCCATTCATATTGTTATGTGTTATTATTAAATTGTTAAATTTCTTTATTACATTAATAATAATAGATGAAGAGAGGGGGCACCTAGCTGGCTCAGTAGATTAAGAGCTAGTGCCTTGGAACCAATACACAGTATTGATTCTAAGACAGAAGGCAAGTGGTTTAAAAATAATAATAAATAAGGAGAGTTGTCCACTAATAGAATGGGTTACTTGAGAGGTCATATGTTCCCCTACCACTGGAGAGATACCAAGCAAAGGCTGAATGGTCACTTCTTGGGAATATTGTAAAACAAACTAATGCCTTTAGCTGGTATCATCTTAGTTTCTACTAATTTTTTTTGTAAATTCTACTCCCACCCTTTCTTTGGATAGAGGTATACATTGGATAGTTCTGCCACTTTCTTGCATGGGAAACAATTCAGTCTTTGAGAATAATTGTAGCGCCTTAAACCATGGGGAGCTAGTCAGGGAAGAGAAGCCAGGCGTTGCTGTTAAAGAATTGCTGCAGATGGATACAACTTATTTAAAAACACACACATACACACAACCCCCTTTTGTATGAGTTAGATTACATTTTTGAGGGACTGCAGTGCCCAACCTGTCCTTTTTCAAGTGCCAGACCAGGCCAATCACCCGTAGCTTTCCTCACCAGGTGGGTGGTAATGTGTATTTTTCTCTTAACACAGCTATTCAATTTGTGTTATTCCTTTGCACTGTGTGATCTGGTTGCTTTGATCTGTTGTTTCCCTTACAGTAAGTCAGTGAAGAATGGTAATGTGCTTTTCATTTAACTTGAAATGAGAAAGTTGAATCTGGGGAAACTTGCCAGAGATGCTGAGGACTTTTCAGTCACTGTGTGATTATAGTATAAACTTATATTGTACTTTTTTTTCTTCTCTTTAAATTTTTTTTTCTTCCCTTCTGTTAGAGGCTGCCTTGAATCATAGAATGGAAGAAGGGCTGAATTATTTAATTCATAGAATAAATGAGTGGCAAATTGGCACGGGGACCAGAATTAGACAAGCTCAGTGAGCAATTGGGCATTTTCCCAGGGGCCTATTGGTAACTCACACTTTTTAAAGGTGGAAGGAGGAGCTAAGCATCCCAAAAACTTGGCTGAAGATTCTGATGTCATAGTATTTCTTAGTTTGTATTGCAGAGGATGCTTGTTGCTTTGTAGGGATCAGTTGCTTAAATACTTGTCACAAATGAAACATTAAAACCCATATGCATTTGTCTGCTTTTGTTATTATTAGAGGGCTGAAATGTAGGAGACTGCTAAATATAGAAGCAAAGCAGACAAAATAAGTAGCATCATAACATCATCCTTTATAACCCCTTCCCAGGCTACTTGCATAAACCTTATTTCGGTAGACTGGCGTATGGTTGAGTGGGATAGGTTCATTTCATTTCTATTCTTCCTTGTGTGACCAAATTAAAAAGTCCTTCAGCCTGTAGGAATTAATACACAGCAAAGAAAATACAAACAGAAAAACAATATACTTAATGCTAAAATAATGTAAAAGGAAAATAAAACACTAAATGGAGTCAATGTTGCATAATTCTAATATTAATTTTCCTTTCAGAGAACAGAGAATGAAACATGTGAACCTCCTTCCTCCAGGTATAGAGAATAACTGCAGATGAAGTCATTGAGTCTCTAAGTTACTCCAGATTTTTATCTTTTTCTTTCACAAGAATGGTGCCCCTGTCTGGCTACTAGAGAAATTCCTTTTTTCCTTTGTATTTCTGCTTGTAGTTTCTTTTTCTTCTTGAGGAATGAAGAGCTTTTCTTCCCATGGCATCTTGTAGTGCCATGACTAGAATTCAAAAAACCATTTCAAGTATCCTTCTTTTAGTGTCTTCTTTCAACAGATCAAGGCATTTAAATTAAATAATAGATCTTTTAGTTTAACAAAATAGCAAGGTAACTAATGGAAAATGTTTACATACACAAAGGGATACAGGTTTCCAGAGATCCCCACACTCCTATTGGGAGGAATAATATTCCTTGTACAATTAGGAATCTATCTTGTTTGGAATACCTCCCATCATTCCAACTTCCACCAGCAAAGTATGCCTTACTCTTATTTTGCTAATCTCTTTAACTGCTGCTCTTTACCTTCAAAGCTATCCTCTCTGGCTTCTCCTTAGAACTGCTACTGTCATATGTTGGAGTTGACATCTGTTGTTGGAGATTTCTTTCTCAAAGAGAGTGTCAATCGTTTTCTGCATCAGACTACTTGGCCATCATGCTTGGTGCTAATCAACATATTTTTATATTTTCTGTCAGTCAAGCCAAAAGCAACACCTAACAGATACATAAAAATTCCCTTCAGAGGGCTATCAAAACTTCCCCTCTCCCAAAAATATTCACCTTTATTCCTAAAGCCAACAGGAGGTTCCCCAGGCTCCTTTTCTATGAGTAAATTTTTCTTTGAGATGAATAAATTCCTTCCAAATCCTTTCATGAACTTGGCAACTAGTCATGATAATACAAATTACCGTGAAACTCCAGTAAACCTCACAGAGGCTCTGAAAAATTTTGGAAGGGGCAAGATGGTGCTGGCAATCTTTGTCCTGCACTCCTGCAAGATCTCTAGTACCTTATATATAGATGAGAAAACTGAAGATCAGAAAAATCAGAGGACTTGCCAACAGTCACACATCTAGGAGGTGTTTAGGATTTAATTAATAAAAAGAAAGAGTTCTTTCCCTCAATGAATTTACAGTCTAAAGGGACAGAAAACACACAAAAGGAGGCAGGAATGAGAGGAAAGGACACCAGGAGATATTCTAAGGATTATCTTGTTCCATGGAGTTGAAACCAGATAGGGGAACAGAAGCCAAGTGGAGTGGAGATTATTTACCTCAGCTTCATTATAAGTTAACACACTTTAGTGATCTAGTCTGGAAATCTAACCACTGTTTATGACATTGATTTTAAGAGAAAACGAATTAAGAGTTCCAAACATATGATTTGCAAATGAGCTTCTGGAAAACAGTCATTGCTGTCAAACAGCCAATGACCAAGGACATTCTTTTTTTCACTCACATTAATTGAAAAGAAAATTTAGGAGAGCAATATCTGTGGAATTTATTACAAGTTTAAAGATTTTCAGAATCTCTGAGTTAGAGGGGACCTCAGAGGATATTTTGTTTAATTCATACCTAAACAAGAATCCATTCCACAGCATCCTGAACAAGTCATCATTGAGCATTTTTTTGTCTTATGAACTTCTCCAGCCACCTGTTCTACTCAATTGCACCTAAGTTAAAAAGTCTGTTTATAATGCCTAAATTTGATTTCACATCTTCCATTCAGGGGTTATGCTTCTTTTTGTTTTGTTTTGTTTTTTAAACCCTTAACTTCTGTGTATTGGCTCCTAGGTGGAAGAGTGGTAAGGGTGGGCAATGGAGGTCAAGCGACTTGCCCAGGGTCACATAGCTGGGAAGTGTCTGAGGCCGGATTTGAACCTAGGATCTCCCATCTCTAGGCCTGACTCTCAATCCACTGAGCTACCCAGCTGCCCCCAGTGGTTATGCTTCTAAAGGCAAAGCAGAAAAGTCTAATTCCTCTTTCTAAACCAATATTGCTTTAAATACTTGAAGATACCTATCACATTTCCCCTTTGGGGCATTTCCATGTATGTAGTAGAAGAGAAAAAGAGGATTGTAGTTGACACTTTAGATCACTGTTTTGTATGGTTTGCTTTTCTTTCAAAGTAATAAGTTTAATCTGTAGCTTTTAAAGCTAACCTATTTTTCTATACATTTTTCTGCCCACTCTTCTGTTTTTTTTATTTTTAAGACAAATGACTCGTTGTTTTTTCCCTTGTCTTGCCTCCCTTTCCCTTCCTTTCTTTTGCCTTGCTTTGACTTCTCTTCCCTTCCTTTGCCTTCCCTTTTGCTTTCCCTTTCTTTTTCTTCCTCTTCCTTTTCTTGCCTTCTTTTCTCTCTTTCTTTGTCTTTCCTTCCCATTATTTTAACCTATTTTCCTTACTCTCCCACTTCCTCCCATCTTCTCTAGTGGAAAAAAAGAAAAATTAAAAATCAAATCTTGTAAAAATATGAATATTCAAACAAAAATCCACTTTGGCTATATATGAAAATATTTATATTATTTCTGTTAACTTGGGCCCATCACTTCTCTGACAATAACTAAATAGCACATTTTATTATCTATCCTCTAGAATTCTAGTTGGTTATTGCACTTATGAGACTTCTCAAATATTTCAAAGATTTTTATTTATGATACTGTTGTTACTTTATCAGTTGTTCTTGTTCTTCCTACTTCACTCAATCTAAATTCATACAAGTGTTCCTAGGTTTCTCTTTGTCATTTCCAACAACCCAATAATATTCCATTATACTCATATGACAAAATTTGTCTTATAGTTTTCTGACAGTTCTTTCCTACTACAAAAATAATTAATTTTGTATCTATGATTTCTTTTCCTCTTCATAGACTCTCTATGAACTTATATGTACCCATTTATTTACATGTTTTCTCCCCTATAGAGTGTAAGCTCCTGGTAAGCAGGGACTATCATTTGCTTACCTTGGTAGAGTAGTGACTAACATACAGTAAATATTTGAATGCTTGTTCGTTATATGTAGACTTACTTGGAAATGAATTTGGTTGGCTATGGTAATCTAGGAAACAAAAGATAAGAATCACAGGATGGAAAGATATGATTACCCTGGGAAGACTTGAAGTAGGAGGCAAAAAAGAAGACCCTTGCTTTGGAAGGGTTTTAAAGAGTATTCCTTGGGACTATTTTGATAAATGTGCTTAAACAGAAAACTAACAGTTCTTCAAACTTTAAAAAGATTATTTCCATGAAAGCAGTGGTCAATTTAGAAGTTTACCGAATGACCCTGAATATCATTTTCTTTTTGGAGTATAGTTAATGTCCATAAAAATTAATGTCATGTTATTACAAGTTATTTATGAAAAGTTATTAAATTTATTAAAATATAAAAAATTTGTTAAAAAGCCATAATTTTTGAGATATTATTCAATTAATTGGCATGCATTTATTAAATGTCTTTTGTTTATTAACAATCTAGACTAATATGTGGAATGGATGCATATTGATAGGAAATGTGAAATTTTTAGTCAAATTTAAAAAATTCCTGAATAATATTCATATTTTGATTACAAATGCTAGAATTGACTATAGCAACTTTACATTTGGAGAGTATAAGTAAAAAAATTACCATATTTTGGCAATGTCACTGGTTACCAAGCAGATGTTAGAATTATGGCTTTTAGAACTGGAAGGGGCCTCAGGGATTCTTTTTCAGTTGAGGCAACTAAGACCAAGAGAGTTAAATAATTTCCCCAAGATCATAGTGGCAGTAAGTAGCAGAACTGGAATTTGAGTCTATGTTCTCAGACTTTAAATCTAACATTGTTTTTCTACTGGGCCATATGGATTTCAATACTGCTAATATTAACAAGAGAAACAATAATAACGAATCTATTTGTGATTTCTAAATCACAAAAATGCTGGATTTTATATAATAGATATTTTTTTCTGAAAAGTCAGAAAAATTGTTGTCAGAGGTTGTATTATCTGAAACATTATCACCAAAATATAAAGAATTATTAAAAGTTCCAGGGTGGTTCTGGGCAACATCTGTGAATTTTAAAGGGGATTATAACTATAAATCCATCTTTTGAGAAAAACACCAAGTGCTATGATCTGATATTCTTTTACAAGGTGTTAATAAGACTTCACAGATAAAACTTTGCTCTGTGAGCTCTATATCCTCCATTTCTTCTGAGGAGCCAACAACAATTGACTGAATTGAGCCAGAATCTTCCCTTACTTTCCTCCCCATCTGCAACCTTTTATTTTATTTTTTATCTTTTTAAGTTCAATTAATTAAATAATTAAGGATATTTTCCCATGGTTACATGATTCATGTTCTTTCCCTCCCCTCTTCCCACCCTCCTCCCATAGCCAACGAGTAATTCCACTGGGTTTTACAAGTGTCATTGATCAGGACCTATTTCCATGTTATTGATATTTACAGTAGTGATCGTTTAGAGTCTACATCCCCAATCATATCCCCATCAAACCATGTGATCAAACAATTGCTTTTCTCCTGTGTTTCTACCCCCACAGATATTTCTCTGGATAACACATACCTTTTAGAATTGGGTCAGAAACCATTTCCACTGACTCTTTTTGGGGTGGCTCATTCATGAGTTTAGTTTTGTACATGCTGATTTTATGTGCTCATGAATTATACAAAGGCAGATATACAGAAAACAGTTGGAGATGGGAGACTGGAGCTCAGGGAAGAGATCAGGGCTGAATGTACAGAACTGGAAGTGTTCTGCACCGAGGTGTTAGATAAAACTATGAGAGTGGATAAGACCATGGACACTGTCATAGTCCTGAGAAGACCATTTCCTGATCTTCATATTCGAAGTTAACAAACTGAATTTGTCTTCAGATCAGTAGTTTCCTTATCTTTTTTAAAAAAAGGCCTTGGAACCTTGAAACACCCTTAATCAGCCTTGATTCTTTCTCTTTTTTGGGTCTCTTTTCTGCAGGTGATTTTCTTGCACCACATCATGAAGGAGACAATACTCTCATGGAAAGAAGTATATGGATATCTCCTAGTCAAAGACAAAGTATGTTGTGTTTCCTTATGTTTAATCTACTAACTGGACTAGATCTATGATTTTCATTGGTTTAGTTTCTTTATTAGGAAACTTCCTCTAACAATGCTAATTGGTAACTGCTCTTATTCTAGTTTTATGGTGTACTCTGGGGTACAAAGATTGGCCCAGTGATTTGCCGAGCATCACATGACCATCATATGTCAGAGGTAAGATTTGACAGCAAGTCTTTCTGACTCCAAAGTTGTATGTGTGATGCAAATGAATGTAAATGAATTGGAAGGGCAAAAGAACAAGAATTTGAAAATCAATATTGAGGGAGGAGGGAATAAAACATGACAAAACACGTGGCAACACCAAACGCAAGCCCAAGTTTCAAGGTGAACCAGTTGTTGTCTTAACAGTTGCTGCTGATGACTTTGATCAGTAGCATAATTGATAGCACAATAGTACATGTCACCATCCTTCTTTTTGAGAGCTATGAGCACCTTCTTTCACTTTTTTGTCATCTCAATATTTTAAAGTGGGCTTTAGGAGCAATTATTTATTACATTTTGAAGGATAAGAATTTGCATTAATCAATTAAATAATGAATATTTATTGAGAATTTGCTACCTAAAGAACACTGGGCTAGAAATCAGGAGAACAGTTCTGCCAATAATAATTAGCAGTGGGAGCTTGGGCAAGTCACTCATAGTGTTATATTACTATTTTGAAAGTAGGAACTTTACATTTTTTGTGTGTGTGTTTTGTAATCCTAGTTTGTTATAAAGTGACTAGCCCATAGTAGGCACTTATTAAATGGTTCTAACTAGGTCTGATTAAATGCTTATTAGAAATTTTACCTCTCTTAGCTTTAGATTCCTATAGGTAAAACAAAAAACATTTATAAATATATATAATAAGAATTTTAAAATCTAAAGTCTTATGAGTTCTTTGTGCATGGTAATATGCCAGATACTAATAGACAACCATCATCTCAGACACAGACCTCACTTTTAAGAAGATTGTGTTTTGTGTGGATAGAATTTGCTCCTTAGGACTCTCTTGCCCAGCATCCCATTTGCATGCTCATGATGAGTGCGAACACTGAGTGTGTATGTACAGAAGATAAAATTCTGGTGTGATCTCCCCTCTCTCTCTTTTTCCTTGAACATGGCTCCTGAAGCTGACTTTCAGCCAGGCAGGAGAATTTACAAACATGGTCTTACTTTAGTTAGAAATTAGGCTTTGAACTTCTATTTTTAAAAAAAATTTCTTCTACTTCAAGTGATTTTTTTTCTTTTCTTTTTTTTTTTAACCCTTAACTTCAGTGTATTGTCTCATAGGTGAAAGAGTGGTAAGGGTGGGCAATGGGGGTCAAGTGACTTGCCCAGGGTCACACAGCTGGGAAGTGGCTGAGGCCAGGTTTGAACCTAGGACCTCCTGTCTCTAGGCCTGACTCTCACTCCACTGAGCTACCCAGCTGCTCCCTTCAAGTGATTTTTAATAAACTTTATAAAATTAATACTTGGAGTTTGAGATATTAATTTAAATATTACAGTTCTATGTAGCAGACAAGACTGAAAGATATGAAAAGTTATATAGCAGCTGAAGGAAGTTTTGAGAAATTCAAATGAAATCAACAGACATTTTTAAAGTGTCTGTTGTGTTCCAGGTCCTGTGCTTCACCTGCTTGAAACACAAAAATTGTCCTTAAGGATGAAATCATCCTTAAGGAACTTACATTTTACTGAGGTTCTTAGAAAGAAAAAGGATGAACAATGATTTTTTGGAAATAGATGAGGATCACCCAAATGTGTTTTCATGCCTTCCATAAAAACATTGTTGATGGGGTTAGGGAAGGCTGATCAAAGTGGTATTTTTGATTATAGACAGGATTTGGATGGGCAGTGAGTCAGAAAGTTGGGATAATAAAAGAAAAAGTCATAGTTAGTTTTACCATCAGCAATGCCTAGATTCTAAATCCTAGTGATTTTATTCAGCAAAGCTGAAATGCTTTTCCCTTTTGTTGATTAATTCTTGAGATTGGTTTGATTCTTTTCTATGAAGTCTCTGTAATTAAAAAAAAAGGATTAATCTATTTGTTCAGAGATGGATTCTATTCTGTTTTTCAAGCTTATTACCTTTCTCATTTTCATCTAGACACTGGAAAGCCAAATAGCCTTACTGAATGGATAATATAGCTTTCTTGGAACTTATTGAACATCCTGGTTCAAGAAATTTTAATTTGGATATACTCTAAAATCAGAGTCTAGAATCTTGAAAACTTGGGTACCACATACTGAGATTTCAGGGTCTCTATAAAGTTTTTAATGTGTAGGTTGAATCCTTATAAAAATGAATTATGCTGGATGGCTCAGTGGATAGAGAACCAAACCTGGAGATAGGAAGTCCTAGGTTCAAATCTGGTCTTAGACATTGGCTAATTGTATAACCTTGAGCAAGTTACTTAACCCTCATAGCCTAGTCCTTACTGTTCTTCTGCCTTAGAACCAATACATCATTCTAAGATGGAATGTAAGGGTTTGGAAGAAAATAGAATAAAATGAATTGTCTTTTAAATTCACCAGAGGAACTTTCTATCAAAGAGAATCCAACAGTGAGTCTTTTTGCAAAGTGAATAACCTGCTCTTAATCTGTTTTATAAAATGTTTTTTTTTTATATTCATAGTTATGGATTATTAGATAGAGGCACAGCTGCATTACCCAGTTATTATAACTGATCTTCTACCATTCATATATTGAGTAAAAGGGAAAAGAAAATGCAGCATGGCCCTGTCTTTATAATTCAGTTAAAAAGATTCTCATTAAGCTCCTCCTTTGTAGAAACCACTGGGAATATAAAAATGAAAAATGGTACCATCCTTGCTCTCAAGGAGCTTACAGTTTATTGGGGAAGCACAACCAAGTACTGTAGAAGAGATGTTGTGAAAAGTGTCAGAGAGAGATCCAGACCACATATCATAGGAAAGATAAAGAGGAAGATTTGTTGGGATAGAAATAAGAGGAGAGGAGATAGGGAACTGGACCTCGGAGGAAGAGAAGAGTTTTCATTGATGGCAACATGGAAGGAATGAGGATAGGAGGAGTAAAAGAGTTATAACCACTTACATCCAACTCTTCTATGCATATTTTACATGACTGTTTACATGTAAACAAATCCTGTAGTTAGAGAACCCTTTACTCAAGCCAGAGAAAATGATCTTGAAAAGTTTTTCTTTTTCTCACATCACTCAAAAAAAAAAATCATTTAGTCTTACTAATGACTGCACAATCTGTGTATTTTTGCAATCTCAGTGAGGAGCTGTAGAAAGCATTGTGATAACATCAATAGAAGCACAGTATGGTAATGTAAAATTAATGAGCTAGATGGTAATCTCCTTTTTAGGCAAATCGTATTTTGTAATACAGCACACCCTCTCAATTAGTCTGTTCTCTGGAGTCAGAGAATGTGGGTATTGTAGGGAACTTTGCATTAGAATATGAAGGAGTAAAGTAAAGTAGATCCAGGCAACAGATAGAACAAGTAAGAGTGGGCCCAGATAAAAGGGGATCTTAAAGGAGAAAGCCTCCAGCTGACAAATTGAAGCATTATTCATTGACTTTCTTTTTAATTTCTCTGGTGCAATTGTCAGCAATGGGAATGAAATTTTACATTAGCCCGAAAAATGAGAAGCAAAGCTAGGGGTGCCACCTCCTTAGAGAGTACTGGAGCAATGGCTGGCAATCCAGGTTTTTGTAGGGGCAGAATGCATACAGAGTCAGTCATTCTTTATTCTCCATGGTAATTATCAGTCTCATCACTGAGGTTAAGATTCAGGCTTCCCTGCCTAGTGCTGAGATCTAAATTTCTTCATAATAAACACTGCACTGGGATCTCAACCACATTAGGTTGTACCTTGCAGGCAGAACCAGAGCTCCAAAGGCCAATCAAAGGAAATCAAAGGAGACTATAAAGAAGTTTGGATAAGAAGGAAAAGTAGTGATATCCCATGTGCAAACTTACAGATTGCCTCAGAATAAGCCTGCCTGGGAGACTTCACATGGAATGATCAGATTTGTCAAATGTGATAGGGTAGATTTCCATTGAGTATGGCTGGGAAAGAAGAGCAGAAATTGGCAAAGATGGCGACAGGAACTTTCCTTTTCAAATTAGGCAGTAAGGGGTTGTAGGACAGGTTCAGGAAGGATTAGCACCTCCAGTGTGGAGGCTTGTTAAACTCTTTTTCAGAGCTGCTCATCCATCTTTCATCCATCTTTCACTTGTGGCTCTAAGAAACTATAGTATGGACAATGGCCACACCTGAGTATACCTACAATCTTGGCAGGCTAAACCAGGTTTATGTAGCCAACACACCTCAAATGCATCATGAGTTAAGGGAATGTCAAAGCATGTCAAAGACTTCCCACAGCAGAATGAGTGCATAAAAACAATTTGCTCAAATGGCCAAGAAGGAGACTGAAGCAAGAGTTGTGGCTCTCTTAGAGCTTAGTCAGACATAAAGACACAAAGTTCATCTACTGCATCCCAGGTTGTCAGCAGTCTTTTTGGTTTTAGTCTTGCCACTGGAATTTGATGACTCTGGGAGAGAAAGTGAGGATGATGACTTTGTGCAACTCTGCCCCACTTAAATCCAGTCTGGTGATGTCATTGGTCCTCCTTAAAAACCAAGGGTAAACACCAGCAAATTCATGCAGTGCATTATGCTAGATAATGGGAACGCAAAGATAAACCAAGATAAAGTCCCTACTTACAAGCTAGAAAAAAGGGCTAAATAATTATAATACAAGTTATAATGTCTATGATGGGAATTCAAAGATAAACAAGATACAGTCTTACAATCTAGCACAAATATGTAAATTTTTATAACTCAAGTTATAATGTAGGTTTTGTCTTTGCCAGCTGCTCATCTCTGATCTTGTATAGTGGTATAGTGGAAGGACTATAAGAGTCAGGAATTCTGGCTTTAAGTCCCAGGTCAGATACTTCCTGACCATAGGTATGTGGTCTAGCCTTTCTGAATCTCAGTTTCCTTATCGATAAAATGAGAATAATGATAATTGTGCTATTTACCTCCCAAGGAATAAAGTATTTTGTGAAATATGGAGTTCTGTGTAAAGTTGTTATTTTGTATAGTACTGACCTAGAGGCATCCTTTCAGGACATGTTCAACACATGACCACTCTTTATAGCCTTAAGAGTTTAAAACAGCATCAAGATTTGATACTCTATTTAACAGGAAAGTTTTATTAAACATACTTTCTTTTTCCTTTGAGGAATTAGAAGCCCTTAACAATCTTGCAGGTTTCTAAGTTATCACTTAAAATAAGTTCTTGTTGTATGTATGACCATCTATTCTACCTTATCTGTTTAGATGTTAAAAGCTGGAAAATTTGGTTGAATTTGTATTGACCTCAAGATATTATCCTGAAAACTATATTTTTTTCCTGAGGATGGTGATCAACATTATTAATTTGTTGATTAGTTATTTATGACTTTCTCAAAAAAAAACCTTAGAAAGCTTCTGGTAATTTAAATATTTGAGTTACGTGGAATCTAGATAAATCATAGTGCTGTACAAAATACCCAGTATATTTGCATAAATTATCTCATTGGATCCTCAAATAATCCTATTATATAGACAGGGTTAGCCCAATAATCCACATTTTGCACATGAGCAAACTGAGGCTCACATAAACTCAATTTAAAGTATATATGGCAGAGAAGTCTCATTCCACCATCCATCATAGTCATGTGGTCTGATTCGATAAAATTGATTAACCTGGAATACAAATAACCTGAAAATTAAAATAACTAGAAGTTTTGTATACTTTAATCCTTAATCCTCTTCAGGGGTGTGTTCATTCTTATAATGGCAACCAATACCTAGACCATCAGGAAAACTTTTGTTTGAATATGTGTGAAGATACACTTCTAAGTAAAATGTGAGTGATTCTTATTTTCTCAGGTTTTCAATTTGCTACACTGCCTTTTCTTCCTTTAGCTGAGCATCTACTTCTCATATCTTATGTCTAAAACACATTATTTTCTTCTTGGTCAGGATGATAATTTTTTTTAAAGCAAGGAAAATAAAATGTAAGCCCTTTCTTTAACTAAATTAAAAGACAACTACTGAGTAGACTGTGTAAGATGTTTACATCATGCCTTCAGTTATGCTTTAAGGTTTTTTTTTTCTTGAAGGACATATAATAAAGGGGGAAGAAGCTATTGTATAGACTGCTGGGTACTATGGTTCCAATCCATAGCAGGTTATCAGGGGGGCAGCCTTTGATGATTTATTTCAATCTTTTTTGGACATTTCTCCAGATCATAGAAATCACTGACCAAGTAATTTGGCAGAAGTGGCAATTCCTGATCTCTGCAGGGGTATGACTAACCGAGGGCAAGATGCTACACATTTAGGTTCAAGTGTTTTATCCAAGCTGCCTGGCAAACACTGGGCTGAAAGAGTGATTTTCCACATATGTGTGTCTCAGTTGAAAGCACAGTGATTGGGGAGAACTTTTATTTTACGAAGAATGAATATATTGTCGGTAGCTGCTCAGCAGAGCTGGCCTGATGGGTTGGGAAGTGGTTATCTGTGTTTATGCAGTGATTTGAGGGATGCTGAAAGGCTCCCTTGCCCTCAAAATATCCCACTACATTCACCCTTCTAGATTGCTGGACAATCCCAAATAACTCACTACTTTGAGTTAAGGGATGGAAAACCTTTTATTTTAAAGGATGATAATAAAATTAACTGATGTTTCTCTAGGCTTTGGGTTTCATAAGGTGCTTTACCTAAGTCAGTTCACTTGATTCTCACAAATAGGCTTGAGAATTAGAGCAGGTAGTATCATTTCCATTTTCAAATGTTACTGGGGCCATATAACATACCAAACACTGACCCTTGAGCATACATAAATTGATGAGATTAAACTCACCCAGCAGGGGCTTGAGAGAGTTGAACATGGCCTCTGTAAGTTTTATCAGAGGAAATTCCACCCACATTCAGCAAACATTTTTGAGTGCACACTCCTCATAGGTCACCATGTTCAGTTGTTCAGTCATTCATTTGTGTCCAACTCTTTGTGACTCCCTGCCTCATTTAATACTGTCCATGGGGTTTTCTTGGCAAGAATACTGGAGTGGATTGCTACATCCTTCTCTAGTCAGAACTTTTCTGTCTTGGGTAACCCTGAATGGCATAGCTCATAGTTTCATTGACCTAAGAACCTCCTCTGCTATGATAAAGCAGTAATCTAGGAGGAACTGTATCAATGCTGCATATCAAAGATAAAAACTGATGAAGAACCTGTCCTTGAGGTGTTTATAATCTCTGGTGTATTTTACTGGAAAAAGGCCAGGAACTTCTTGTTCCTAGGGTTGGGGATATAGAATATTCTGCAACTAGGCAGAGGGTATGTACCAAAAGAAAGGGGAGAGTGTATAAAAGAACACTGAAATCTCCACCAACAAATATTGATTTATACAAATATGTATATGCAAAATATTTTACATAATTAAAGATGATATAGAACTTAAAACAAATTTAGAGTACATCCTGTATACAGATGGAGCCTGGAGGAGCTATTTATGACCTGGCCCAGGTCATACAACTAATTAGTGGCAGAGCTAGGACTAGAAACTAACACCATACTTGTGTCATAAAAGAATTGATAAAATGGTTTATATAGAACTGGAATTAATTATTCTTTAAATGTTTGGTAGAATTAACTTGTGAATCCATCTGGTCTTGGGGGTTTTTTCTTAGGGATCACATTTATGACTTTTCAAGTTTCATTTTCCAAGACAAGGTTATTTCAGGGTTCTATTTCTTCTTCTGTTAATCTGGGCAATTTATAGTTTTATAAATATTCATTCATTTCATTTAGATTTATTGACATGTGACTGGGCAAAATTGCTCCTATTAATAGCTTTAATTTCATCTTCATCAGTAGTGTATTCACCTTTTACATTTTTATGCAATAATTTGATTAAAAAATAAAATTAACCAGTGGTTTACCTATTTTATTGTTGTCGGATTTTTTCTTAGAACCAGTTTGTAGTTTTACTTATTAATTTAATGGTTTTCTTACTTTCAATTTTATCAATCTTTCTTGGACTTTGGGATTTCCAATTTGGTATTTAATTGAAGCCTTTTTTTTTTTTTTTGCTTAAAATCCTTTCTTTAAAAAACTTATCCTTTGTTTATTTCAATATAATTAAAGATTTTTAATTTGTTCTTTTTCTAGTTTTTTTAAAATTGCATACTCAATTCATTGATCTGTTCTGCTACTTTACTGATATATGTTTAGAAATATGAATTTTCCTTTAAGTATTGCTTTGGTTGCATCTATAAATTTCAGTACCTTGTCTCATTGTTATCATTTTCTTTAATGACATTATTTATTCTTTGTATAACTTGTTCTTTGATCCACTCTTTCTTTAGGATTAGATTATTTAGTTTCCAATTATTTCTTAATCTCTGTTTCTATTGCATTTCATTAAATGCAATTTTTATTGCATTATAATCTGAAAAGGATTTAAAGAATCTTTCTGCTTTTCTGCATTTTGTTGTGAAGTTTTTAGGCCCAAATATATGGTCAGTTTTTGTGAAAGTGCCATGTTATAACTGAAAACAACAATTCACTCTTTTCTATTCCTATTCAGTTTTTTTCCAGAGGTCTATCATTCTAACTTTTGTAAAATTCTGTTCATCTCCTTAACTTCTTTCTTACTTATTTTATGGTTTGTTCTTGTTCAGTCATTTCAGTTGTGTCCAATTCTTTGTGTTCCCGTTTTGGGAGGTGGGGGTGGTTGTCAAAGATGCTGGGATGGTTTGCCACTTCCTTCTCTTACTCATTTCATAGACAGGGAACTGGGACAAACAAAATTAAATGACTTGCCCAGGCTCACACAGTTATTAAGTATCTGAGACCAGATTTGAACTCAGAGAGATGAGTCTTTCTGACTGCAGGTCTAGTACTCTAACCACTGCATCACCTAGTTGCTCATAAATATGACTGTGTATTTCTCTTCATCTTGTTTTTTCTCTGTTTATCATTTTCCTTTTCTTTTTGCCCTGCTCCTTCTCAAAAGCCTACTTTACTTTTGACTACTGCCTCCTTTGTTTCATCTTCTTCCTCCATCTGCCTGTTAAGTAAGGTAGATATCTGCCCCCAACTGAATGTGTGTTATTCTCTCTTTGAGCCAATTTAGTGGCATTGACTGCCACTCCAACATTTTCCCCTCTACTATAAAAGTTTTTCATTCTGTGCCTTTTTGAATTCAATTTGAAGCATTATTTTAAAGTTGTTTGCAAGGAAATGTTGGGAAGAGTTCAACTGAGTTACTGCCTCTATTCCACCATCTTGGCTCTGCACCACAGCCCCAGACTTTAAACTCTTAAAAATATAAAGGATTCCAAAGACCTTGTTTATGTGGATTAAATCTATGTATATTTCCTATAAGAAGTAAAAACTGATGTTTGAAAAATATTTATGAATTCACTTAAAATTACAATAAGTCCATTATATGTTAACATAAATGAAATATTTGTAGGAAATAAAAGTATATTTGACCAAAAAATTAACTGAATGGCATTATTTTACACTTTTGTAAATCTCTTTAATATCTGGTTTAGTAGAAGACAGTTGGATTCTTTGGCATTTGGTCTCTTCTGATATTTCATTTTTGTTGAAGTGTATGAAGAAAACATAGACTTGTACAGATATGTATTTGGAAAGGAGAGGAATACGGTATTGCAATAATCTTTTTAGATAATTGTGTTTTTTTCCTTTGGTACTATAGCAAAGCTCAACAAGAAGAAGTTTCTTAGATATTAGTTCCAATGTGTAATGGAACCTGAAACCAACTCTATGAACTTTACTTCTATTGCATTAAGATCCATTGACCTGTTTATATGTTAGGTGGACCTTTTGTTCATGTATGATTTTGTAATATTATGCACTGGCCATTTGGAAAATGCTAGTTTACTGAGTTATGCAGATATCTTCAAAATCTTGACATTGCACCTCCAGAGAAAGAACTGATAAATAGATATAAGTAAGAGATGTTACTTAGCTGCTTTGTCAAATGATGCCTTCTCTAACAGGGGAAGGGAAAGGGCTAACTGGTATTTTAATAAAAGAAACAAATTAATTAATTTTAAAAAGACATTACTATTAAAAAATCACATTCATTTATCTCACCAGCAATCTCTTGAGAAAAGCCAGTGAGTATGGGGAAGCTCTTCTTCCTGAGTTCAAATCCAGCCTTAAAAACTTATAAGCTGTATGACCCTGGACAAGTCACTTAACCCTGCTTTCTTCAGTTTCTTCATCTGTAAAATAAGTCAGAGAAGGAAATAGTTCACCATTCTAGTACCTTTGGCAAGAAGACCTCAATTGGGATCACAAAGAATCAGACACAACTGAAAAAATGACTGAACAACAAGGAAAAACTGTTTTATCCAACTCAAGGTGGCAGAGCTAAGTTTTCCCAAATTCTTCTTTTTACTTAGAATCTTGAATTTTATCATTGGCAACAAATATCAGATGTTTTCCCCTGACAGGATCATTCTATTTATTTTCAAGAAAATGTCTGCCAAATTACCTGTCTGAATAGCCGTAGTTTGTCTGCTAGTCTTTCAAGTAAAAATGGCCTTCCATGAAAAAAGTGACTAGTTCAACTGGCATCACAAACAATCCCACCCAGGCTTTTTTTTTCTGAAACTACCTCTATACTTTGAAGCGCAGAAATGCTTTTAAGCTCGCTCTCTGTTTCATCAAACAGATATATATTCAAGGGTCAAGATGTTTCATTAGGACGTTCTTACTTACATGAAACTAGCTTTTTTTTAAAAAAATAAAGACAAAGTGGTAATGAATAAAGTGATTATTGGTACTGTTAGTTCCACTGCAGTGATTCATGCTAAAGTACACACAGTTTAAACAACCATTGCTTTAGCACAATTGGTGAAAATGTCAACACAGTTGTTCCAGGATAAGTCATGAGATTCAAAAAAGTTATTCAATACTTCGAATATTTCAGTACTTGTGATCGTGCCACCTTACAGAAAAAAATCATCAATTGGTGCCCATACTCGATGAATGCAAGCAAAATAGTGAGTCTAGCCAGGTCTATAGACGTGCCCATTTGTAAAGCAAAAATATATTTCTACAGATTCTACTCATTCTGTGTTTGCAGCCAAATCTTTAATTCACAGGATGCAGAGCTTCAGAAAAGCTCCACTGAGAGGAGACAAATAATCTCTCTCTTTTATTGTGAAAGTTGTTTTGGTCTCATGGATCCTCTAAAACAGTGATTCCTAAAGTGGGCACCACTGCCCCCTGGTGGGTACTGCAGCGATCCAGAGGAGCAGTGATGGCCACAGGTGCATTTATCTTTCCTATTAATTGCTATTAAAATAAAAAAAATAATTTCCAGGGGGTTAAGTAATATTTTTTCTGGAAAGGAGGCAGTAGGCCAAAAAAGTTTGGGAACCACTGCTCTAAAAGTACCTTTAGAACCTTCAGGGGTCTTGTGGACCCACACTTTGAGAATTGCCGTCTTAGGTGATACTAACAGGGCATTTTTGTTTAGTCATTTTTGACTCTGTGTCCCCATTTTGGGGGCAGAGATATTAGAAAGGTCTTCCATTCCTTCTCCAGATCGTTTTACATATAAGGAAACTGAGGTAAACAGAATAAGTACCTTGCTTAAGGCCAGATATCTATGTCTGAGTGGCTTGTGTCTGAGGCCAGATTTGAGCTCAGGAAGATGAGTCTTCCTGTCTCCAGGCATGGCACTCTAGCCACTGCACCCCGTAGCTTCCCTTGATACTGAAAGGCAAGTTAGATATTTTTATCACACATAATTTTGGGGTGAAGTGCCTCTTAAAAAAGGTGAACTCATTATAATTAATTCATACATGGTTATGTGGAGTCTCAGAATTGTAAAGGTCACAGTCCCTCTAGCACAATTGTTACCTGAGCAGGAATTCCTTTTATATTATCCTAAAAAAAGTAGTTTTCCATCCTTTATTTGAAGACCTCCAGAGACAGGGGACTCATTACCTAATAGAACAGCCCATTCAATTCTTAGAAAGCTCTTACTGTTAGGAAGATTTTCCTTTTATGAAGCCAAAACTATATTATTGTCTCATCTGTTTTGTTCCTATTTTCCCAGTGAGTGCTACTGGATTGTTGTCTTAAAGAGTTAAAAACAAAGAGGCTCTAGAGTTCTGGCTTTGAACTACATAGCCACCTAGCTTTGAGGTGGCACAAGCAGACTCTGTGAAATGGAGGAGAAGCATGTTGGATCATTTGCCTGAGTGCAGTGGTTCATTTCACCAAACTGATTGGACATAGGATAGGGAGCAGCATTTGCCTGAAATATTTCCTCCCGCTTTTGACTTCATCTGAAGGTTAATTTATCAATGGGCACACTTTCCTTTGCTTGACGAGGTGTGTAGCGCATTCCACAAGCCTGTGACTGGATGGCAAATGTGGAAGCCAGAAAAGAATGAGAAATGCTTGCTCAAAGAGGGAGAAACCAGAAACTTTCTGAGCATCCGCAGCCATCTCCACATATCCGGCAGGACACGTAGTGACATTTACACTTGACAAGGAGAGTGAAGAGATCAAGCTGAAAAAAAAAATGGAATGTGAGGCTGTCTCTCAGAGACTCTTCACCTTCCATCTAGAGAAGTTTTTTTGTTTTTTTTTAAAGACCTTGGATAGGAAGAAAAAGGCATCAAGATAATCAGAAGCCTTCTCAGATCTGCCCTTGCCAAAGACCCTGTGGAGTTGTTGGTCAGAACAACCAGTGAGAAATGATGTTGTTTGCATATCTAACTCACCACCCCCACAAGGGCTCGCTGCCACTGAAGTAGAATCTAACTTTGAAGCTCAAAAAAAAGAGAAGATGAAAGATTCTCACTTTATTTTCCATTTTCCTCTAGATTTCTGACCAGAGAGAGGAGTTGAAATGCCAAATTACCATGTGAAAGACTGCTCTCCTGATATTTTCAGTTTCCCAGGGGGGGAAAGAAACAAACCTTTCTTTCCACAGTTCATAAAATGTTGAACTTGGTGTCATGAACCGAGGAAGTTTGGATAAGCATCTAAACTTTCCAGAGCTGGATGAATTCAATGATGGATGCATAAGCCCTGCAAAATTATAAAGAACTCTACTCTAACTCCTGTGGCCTCTTCCATATCACATCACTCTCTCCTTGGGGTCATTAGACTCCCACCTGGAGAGCTGTGCTTTGACTGATCAAGCCTTTGCATGATTTCATGTAGATGCATGACTTCGGGTAGATGGAACCATTTCCTTTAGCTTCTGGTCCCACTCTGATCTTGTACCCTGGGCTTCTCCCTTCTCATTCAAATCCCCCAATTCCAATCTAAAGGCTTTGTCTTGTTGCCCCCATGCCCATAATTTGTCTTGGAACTTTGTTCTTCATTCTCTTTTCCTTACTCTGCCAGTTTGCCCAGGGATAGGAACCCTATCCATATCCACATCCTAATGGGGCTCTCTCCCCATCAGATGCTGCCAAAATGATTCCTAGCCAACTGCCTTGTCACTGTGCTCCTCCCACCTGCTAGCCCAGATCTTCATCAACCTTCTGTTGTCATCCTCCCTCGATACCCAAACCACCTGCCCAGACTTCCTGCTAGTATCTGTTGCTGGCACTTACCCAGATTGCCTGCCCTGCATCCATGGGGCTGTCTACTCTCAGGGAAGCAGCTGGCCTGGCTCTGGCCCAGATCTTGGCCACTGATCCCTATTACTTAATATACATATGCAAGGTGATATTATTATTAATAACAATAACAATTTACCTGAAGCAAATTGAGCTTCCATTTGGGGAGCATGGATTTTTACAAAGTACAGAATCTCTGGATTGCAAGGGACTTCAGAGGAAATCTAACCCATACCTAATGAAGAAAATCCTTTCAAGAACATCCCCCACAACAAGTGGCCATTGGGCACTGGTTTGAAATCCTTAAGAAAGAAGGAACCTACCACCTCCTAGGGCAGCTTATTTCACTTCTGGCAGCTGCAACTGTTCAATGTTTATGAGGAATATGTAAATTAGTCATAGTTAAGAGAATTTAAGTAGAATATATAAAAGAAGTACTTTTTGTTAGGGAAGATAAAAAGTTAGCATCTGGAGAATTTTATCTACTGCCAATCAGGATTCATTTGACCTTTAGTAAAGGCAATAACTCCCAAAGTTGATCGCCCCCAAACCAAAAGGCCAAACTGCCATTTCTTATTTTGGGGAGGAGGGAAGAAGGGAAAGTTAATACCCTGGAAAGCTGACAAACCCAACAGGAGGGTATCAATTGGTTCAGAGGAAGGAGAACAAAGTTAGTATTCTGTTGCTAGGCAACAAGATTTCTAGGCTGAGTTTCTTGCATGTCTTAAAGGACTGGTGCAGGGTTTTGTTTTTACAAATGTTTATTTATTTATTTAATGGCTCAGAATGAATATATTCAGAATGGTACCAGTTAAACCAGGAGGAACAAAAACACAAGCAATTTCAGGAAGATAAAAGGGCAAAAAGTTGACTATAAAAAAGCTGAAGTAGTGATTATTACTATTTAATATGTAAACACAAATATACTCTATCAGAGATGTGAGAAAGATGACCCTTAATTAAGATCTGAAATCTAAGTGACAAAAATGGATGGTTTAAAAAAAGAAAAAATGATGCCGATAAAGGGTTTGAAAGATTGACAGTAAAACAAATTACAACATGCCCTTTGGAAAAGTCCCTACGGTATGTGCTTAAGGTTCAGCTAGATAGGAGTCTGACCCTTGCAGGTCATTGCTTTACAAACATTGGGGATTGGGTACTGCAGATTCAACCAGTTCTGGCTGTCTACAACCTCCCCTCTCAGCCTCCCACCCCTATACACAAAGGGAGAGAAGCTTACTATGACCAGATAAGGAGAGACCTTACCTTATGTGTATAAATGTGTCTGAATAAACTAGCAGGAATTTGTGGCATTTGAGATGAAAGGACCCCTTTATCACTTGTCTAACAGAGATACTTCATCAATTTTCCTATACGTGAAATCATGTTTAAAGGTGAGCTATAGGGAGTTAAGCAAAACATATTCAGCACATGAGGAAGGGGGAGGATTTGATTAATTTACAGCAAGGGAGTGAAGCAGTTCTCAGGGAAAAGTATCTTTGATCAGTGATATAAAGGAGCATCTTTCAAAACTCCCAGATTCCCGCCCCTTGTCAAATGAACAGAAAGAAGCTGATTCGGGGCACAGCTTGCACTCATTTTTAATTTTTTTTTTAAGGAACTTTAGATAAGCATCAATTTGAATCAGTTACCTGTAGCTTCAACAAGTGAATTATGTTTCTTTTGATTCCTGTTTGGCATCATGAAACAGATTCATGTGGCTGGATGTTTGCCATGCACAGACTGACATCTTGGCATGAACATGGACACCATTTGGGTAGCACTGGTTCTCTTCTATAATGAGGAAAGATACCTTTGGTCTGTTTGCATGGGGGTGATGGTTAGGTTCAGAGGAGATCATTTCACAGTCAGTAATAAGACTGTTGCTTGTCAGAAAGGGCACATATTTTCTCTTGGAGCAAAACTCAGACTAGGAAAGGGACACTCTCACAAGCAGTTTCTCTTGTCAAAAGGGGGAAATCTCTCTTGGTACAGGCAATGTTGAAGAGCTGTTGAGGTTCTAAACTTCTGAGGAGAAGTATGAATTGTTCTGGCATTTTCTCTCCTTAAGTTGAAGAGCAAATGCTTGAGAGAATAGAAAGACATTCCATTTGGTTTGTCCAGAATGAGTTCCCCAGAGGAATGTTTGCTGACATCACGTGATAGCTAATAGTTCATCACAATTTTACTTTTCGAACTGAAACATCAGTTTTGCTTGTCAGTCTCTCCTGGAGACATATCCTACCCTACTTCTTTTTTCCTCTTCTCTCTCCATTTAAATAGACAAATATAGCGGAGCTGGAGTTGAACAGGATGCTTGATTCATCTATTCAAATCATCATTCAGAGATACTATATGAGTTCTTTTTTGAGGTGGCAAAGTATTAGAAATTGAGGGGATGTCCATCAATTAGAAAATGCCTGAACATGTTGTGGTATATGATTGTGATGGAAAATTATAACGCTATAAGAAATGACAAGCAGAAAGGATTAAAAAAAACCTGGATTAACATATAAACCCATGCAAAATTAAGTGAGCAGAAACAGGGTAACAGCAATATTGTAATGATGATCAACTGCAAATGACATATATATGCACATATATACATATGTATATATATACACATATATATATAATGATTCAAGATAATTCCAAAGGACCCATGATGAAAGATAACTGTCCACCTCCAGAGACTGAACTGATGAACTCTGAATAGAGTGAAGAATATTTTTACCTAATTTTTATTGTTTTCTTTTGTTTCCTTCAGCAATATGGCTAATATAGAAATATGTTTTGTATGACTTCACATGTTGAGTTGATATCAAATTGCTTGTTTTCTCAGAGAGGAGAGAGAGGGTTTTGAACTAAAATTTTTTATAATTGAGTGTTAAAATTTTTTTACATGACATTGGGACATATGTTCTATTCTATAATGTATATATATTTTCTAAGACACAATACTTTATATTGGTTCTAAGACAGAAGAGTGGTAAGGGTTAGGCAATGGAGGTTAAGTGGCTTGCCCATGGTCACACAGCTAGAAAATGTTTGAGGACATATTTGAACCCAGGACCTCTGGGTCTCCAGGTCTGGCTCTGCATCCACCGAGGCACCTAGCTTCCCTCTAATTAAGAAATATTTGATGAAATAAATCATTTTTAAAAAGTAGACTCTGCATACATATACAAGGAGGGCAATGGAAAGAGCTCCCAGCTTGGCACTGGAATTTGAATCTTAGCTCTTCTGCTTTACTAGGTAGGTGTCTTTAGGCTACTCACTTCATTTCTCTTTTTTAACACTTGAATATCTACTTCATAGGTTTATTGGGAGAAAATGGTTTTGTAAATTGTGATGCTTCCAATAAGTTCTTCAAGGGTTAAGGTTTGGTACAGGGACAATGACCACCCACCTCAAAGAAGATCACAAATCCTTATAACTTCATTGTCTTCAAGAGTTTCTCTAACCAACAAATCCATTACCGTATGCCTGACCTGGTAGTGAGTCTCTCCAAACTCAGTTAGGCTGGTCCTCAAATTTCACTGGACCCAAAACAAAGCTTTTCCTGCTTGATAGGACCTATTAGAGATGATATTCTTCCAGACATAGTCTTCAAGAACCCCAGAACCCTTCCAAGCTATAATGAAACATTACAGTGGTATCTTAGGGGTGGTAATTTGGGGATACTATTTCAAAGATACTATTGCTATTACAAGATATAATTGAGGTCCCACCAATTCCATTTTTATTAATATATAATTGTTCCTTGTCACAAAAGATGATACAAACTCCAAGTACCCACAACCTTTCTTACCTTGAGGAGAAATAGCCAATCTTACTGGCTACTCTTTATGTCCTTATATGCCTTCATTCACAAAAACCATCTCCCTTCCTTGACTTGTTGCCTATGTAGCTACCCTTATAGATTCTTCAAGAAAATGGTATTCTATTGCAGGGAAGAAACATGTCTACAGATAAATACAAAGAGTTGTTGTTGGTTTTTGTTTTTGGCAAGGGTGGGGACAATAGCAACCCTAGAGGTCAGATTAGGACTCAGGGAGATGGAGTTGAGCCTTGACGGAATCTCAGGACTGTAGGAAGTATAATCTGGGAAGAAATACACTTTAGGCATGAGGAACAGCCTGCTCAAAGTCACAATGACAGGAGGTAAAATGTTATGTATTCGGAACATCAAGTAGGTTAGTTTGGCTGGAATTTAGTGTGCTTGAAGAGTTATTTGAAGTTTTTTAGTAAAAAAATATGCAGCATTTCATTAGTCTCCCTGATTTGTTTTCTGCTTACTAAATAAATAAGAACTGTTCCTGGTTTTTGTCCTATACATATCCAGTCTGAAAAAGCTGATTCCTAGACAGTCACTTTGACATTGATGGGCTCCCATTGACCCAATCACTTTGCTCCTCTTGATCCTGGGTTGCCATCTGGTTTGCATTCCTTGCAGAGTTAGTACCAATGAGAATGCCCAGGGTTCCACAGTCTACAATAAATCAAAGGCTATGTCAATCTGCTTGTGGCATGTAATAGTTCTACTCATATCATTCTGGCCAAACACCAAGCATTACATGCATATTGGTGAAATCCACCGAGACCTATACAAGTCACTCTGGTTTCACTGCCATGGAGACACATTGATTAGTTTTACTGAGATTTCCACTCATCATATTTCCCAGGCGTTTGTCAATGGAGCATGGTAGACAGAGCTCCTCTCATTCCAGACGGTAAGTTGCACGAGGCTACTGGTCTGTTCACTCTGAAGTCTGATTCCCGATGCCCCACTCTGTCAGTGCATCCCAGAGGACCTGTAGGCTGACTTAATACAGTTTTCTATTTTGTCTCCCAGTGCATCCCTTGTCAGTGTACTGCTGAGAGAGCATGAATCAGTGACAGCTTTTAGTTTCTTATCTCCACTGAGGATCTGTGGCTGTTTGTTGAGTTTCTCTGGTACATAACCAAATATATCGATCCCATTCTTCTGAAGTCTAGTCTTATATGGGTGTGGAAATGGAATCTACCACTAAGTGCAGAGCAAAATTGATCGTTTTCTTCTATTGGGAAAGAACAAGATCACTTAAAGTAACATTTTGAATAAAGATCACACACACCAAAGAAAGGTGCAGAGTCATAGAAGAAAAAATAAACACATATACACACATACACACAAACAACCAAGCCTTTCAGAATTAATTACAGTATTTTTAAAGACACTCTTTGTTTTCTCAGAATGCAGCTTTCCATTTGGGTATGCCAGCGTTAGCTTTTACTCAAACCTATTTTTTAAAATACAATTCAATTTGATTAATGAAAGGAAGAGCTGTTATTTTTCAGAAGCTTGGATACAAAACTATCTTATCCTGCCTTTAAAAATAAAAATCAAGGGGAGATTTACATAGACTATGACTGATATCTAATTAAAATCAATACCTTCTGTGTGCTACAAGGCACTCTGCTAGGCACTATGAATATAAAGACAAAAAATTAAATAATACCTGATCTCAAAGAACTTTCTTTTTTGGGTAACAAATGGAAACAGATAAGAAAAAGGAAAAATATATACCCCAAAAAGTAAAAATGGGACACTACTGACTTAGGGAGAGGGAGTATCACATAAGTTCTTATATTGGAGATGATCATTGAGCTGTTCTCTGAAGAAGTTAGCTTAGAATTCTACCATTTGGAGGAATATACTTGGGAAATGGTCCATGTATTTGCTTTCTTGTATTTTAAACTCTGCTATTTTTTATTTTACTTTACTATGTTCTAATCAAATGATTTTTAAGCTGATCTTTCTTCTCTAGAATTCAATCTACATTTTGTGAAAAATGCGAGCATTTAGGATAGAATGTTGATCATATCTTTCAAACATTCCTTCCTAGTTATAGATAATACTGTGAAAGAAAGACTAAAATTCATTCTTTCAGATAGTGTGTGTGCTTGAATAGGCCAAGGAGAAATGTGTGATTAAATATTATTTGGGCAACTTAGTCATTTTATTGTCATCATTCTTCTGATTTACAACTCACAGACTTTTTCTTTTTTCCATCGAGAAGAAGACATAGCAGATCTGTTTTTCCAAATGACATCTCAGTTTTCTTGTGATAAGATGACTTTGTCATGAGAGAATGTAATCCAGAATACGATTTCCCATCCTTTTCTATACCACTAAGTTTAGCTTCCAATGCCCTAACCTACTTGGCAGCATCCTATAGAGAAATCTTAAAATTTCTAACAATCAGGATTCATTCCAGTATTTTGAAGTTCTATTGACAATCTCAAGCGTTAGTCAGGGATTTAAAAAATCAATCCATCAGTCAACAAGCATTTATCATGCCTACTATATATCCATAACTGTCCTAGGCACTAGGGATACAAAAATAATAAAGGAAACAGTATCTACATGCTGGGAATTTGCATTCTAGTGCAGAAATACAACTTTTATATTTTATTATTGTATCTGTTATAATTAGACTTTTGAATTTTTTTCTCTTTCTCTGAGGCATTTCATAGATTTCAAAAGCTTTGAAGACATGGAAATAGGACACAGAATTATAGGATTATACATTATAGAACCTTAAGGGAATTTAGAGATCATCCAGACCATATTCCTAATGTTACAGATGAGGAAACTAAGTCCCAGAAGTTAGGTGACTTGATCCAGGTCATATAGGTAGCGAGTAGCAGATTTGGGATTCAAATCCAACTCCAAAACCAGGATTCTTTGAGTCAGTGAGTCAATAACTATCTATTAAAAACTATGTGCGGGGCACTATATTGTGTTGGAGATACAAAAAAGAAAAAAAGACAGTCTTTGCTCTTAAGGAATTCACAGTTCAATAGGAAAGACAATATGAAAATAACTATGAAGAGATAAGCTATATTCTTCACTTTATAAATGGTCAAAAGATATAAAAAGATAGTTTTTGGATAAAGAAACCAAAGCTATATATAATAATTTTTAAAATGCTCTAGATCACTATTGATTAGAGAAATGAAAATCAAAACAACTTTAACACATCATCTCATACCTATAGTTTTGTCTAAAATGATAAAAGGAGAAAATGACAAATGTTGGAAGGAATGTGGAAAAATGGAGACACAAATACACTCTTGGTGGAACTATAAACTGGTCCAACCATTTTGGAGAGCAATCTGAAATTATGACCAAAGAATTATAAAACTGTGTATATACCTTGTTGCCCACTCATGGAACTATTAGATTTATTTCTAATGTGATCAGAGAAAAAGAAGAAGAACCGATATAAGTATTTATAGCAGCTGTCTTTGTAGTGGCAAAGAATTGAAAGTTAAGGGCATGCCCATCAATTGGCGAATGGTTAAACAAGTTCTGGCATATTATTGTGATGAAATAGTACTGTGCCATAAGAAATGATAAGCAGGGTAATTTTAGAAAAACATCAAATTATGAAGAGTGAAATAAGCAGAACCAAGAGAACATTATATACAGCAACAGAAATATGATTCGAAGAATTATGTGTATGGCTTTCCAGAGAAAGAACTGGAAACAAGCAAAGTACAGTTTAATCTATCTAAATATCTTTTTGGTAAATGATGTCTTCTCTAGTATAGATAGGGGAAGGAAGGTGGGAGGTACAGGGGAATTTTAATGTAACAAACTAATTAATAATCATTAACTTAAAGAGACAAACTATGTACAAAACAATTCGAGATAATCAATGGACGAAAGAATTAAGATGGATTGGGATTGGGAAATGAATTACTAGAATTAAGATAGTTTGAGAAAGATTTCCTATAGAATAGAAGGTTGGATTTTAGCTGGGATTTGAAGGAAGCCAATGAAACCAAGAAGTGGACCTGAGGGAGAACATTCCATACATGGGGAATAGCCAGTGAAAATGCCTAGAGGTAGGAGATAGAGTGTCTTGTTTCAGGAATCACAAAGGAGTTAGTGTCACTGGATTGTGGAATACATGAGGTGGGGAGAGTTATACTGGAAAGATGGAATGAATGAAGGAAAGGACTTTGAATTTCAAACAGAACATTGAGATTTAAATATATATATATACATATTTTTTTTCCCCACTAAATCAGAATTTGAATGTTTATTCCTTGCCATGAAGTAGGGCTATGGCTCTGCTCCAACTGGGTGTCAGAAAATTGCTCTGAGATGACCTCTAGGAAACCTGGAGTTAACATAGTCCATTATCAAGGCAAAAATGGATACCACTTAATGGATTTATTTTTATTGTCTCTTCATCTTATCTCAGAAGAGTGCACAACTCTTCCTTTTTTACAACATGGTTCACCCCGTAACTTGAGGTGGGGAATATTCAGGAATCAAGACATTTACTCCCTATTAGTCCCAAACCTAATTGATCCATAATGTCTCTTTCCTTCTTTCCCTGTCCTTAGGTTCCTTACTTTGAATTTTAGGCAGTAGTAGGACTAATGTTTGGGTTAAGGAGGCAGAAGAAAAGAGTAGCAGATAATAAGGAAGAAAAAGGGGGGAAAGAATTCAAAAAGGAAAAATAAGGTAGGGGTTATAAAATACATGTTCAAGAGTGGGGACAGTAGAAAGAAAACTGTTGAAAAAAATGTCACACTCCCTTGCTCTACTTGATTTTCAATCCTGCTGCCTTCCCCTACTAGCTCTAGGGCCATGTGCAAGTCATTCAGGCTCTCAGAGGCTCTTTTTTTTTTAATCTTTAAAATCAGGATAATAATACCCAGAACACCAACCCAGTAGGGTTGCTCTGAAGTACAAATGAGATAATGTATGTAAAGTGCTTCAAAAATATAATAGCAGTGTCAGCTAATAAAGAGCTGCTCCTTTAATGACCCCAAACTTCTCCCAGGAACAAAGACCCATTTTTGTAATACTAGTATTCTACCCATGTTATTGTACATCTGTGAGTCATAGAACACTACAGCCTCTGAAGAATTAAAAAATGAGTCTCATTCAGAGGGCAATGGAGAGGCACATGATGTGTTTGGAGCTGGCTGCAACACTTAAGAAATAAGGAACCATGGAGAAAAATCAAAGTAAAAGATGTCATCCAAGAAACGTACAAAGAAGATAGATTATTCCTGGGGCAAGAATGGGAGATAACCAGTGGACAACCCAGAATTGACATTGGCATCCTGGGATGTCAAGAGAAAATCAAAAGAACTCTCCAGGATATTGATAGACTCTATCGTATAAGAGTTCACAGACAGTTATGTAGGATTGGCAAACACGGATTGGCTCTATTTTACAAGAAAGAGGGAATATCCACGTGTCTGAGATCACAGATTCATTTGAATTTTTGAGTCAACTATGATTATAATTCCATCACCTATTTCCCTCATCTAAGCCCTGGTGTCTATAATTTTAGTTCACTATTGATAGACTCTCCCTGTTCCAATCTTTGCTGCGTATAAACCTAGTCATTATTGATCAAAACTTAGATAAAATCCCCAAAAATCTAATTTCATCAGCATAAGGGACTTCTGTGGAAGCTTCCATCTCCAGTGGGACTAACAGTTCCTCAGGTACATAAAACAGTAACAGTAACCTCAGGCACATAAAAGTGACTGGTCCAGTTATCTATCAAAGGCAGAATTTGAGCCTTGTTTTTCTTGACTAGAAGTCCATCATTTCCCTCGTGCCATTCTGCGTTTAGGATAATGAATGGCTTAGCATGATGAACTGTGAAAGACAACATGGTATAGTGGAACACATCTTGGTCCAGGAATCTCAAGCCTACCCTCTTAGATTTACTAGACAAATTTCTGTCCCACTCACTAGACAGATTTCACCTTAGGCAAGTCCTTTTTGAGCCTCAGTCCTCTCATCTGTAAAATGGAGACGATACCTGCCAAGCTTCTCTCACAGGGTTATCTGTCAGGAGAATGGATCAAGATAATGGATGTGAGTGTGTTTGGTGAACCATAAGGTGCTATTCAAAAGCAAGGTGATATTATAGCGGCTTAATAGCCAGACACAGCTGCACGCTGCTAATGAAACACAGAAGGGAAGCTCATCTTATCCGAGTAACAAATTATACACAGCCTACTTAACTGGGTGCCTGGATCAAGAAAAACATGTAAATATCACTTGCAAATCTGTTCTTCCATGCATATCTCTGAAAACAGGTTATCTGGATGGCCCAGAGCCAGAGGGAGGGCTGCCCCATCCCCAGTGATGCTCTTTCCCAAAACAGGAGACTAGGAAGGTTTCGAGGACTGCCTGTTCCCTAATAACCCTCCAAAGTTGTTGAGCAAATGTGTACTGGTTTCGGCTGTCAATCTGTGTTTAGGAATGTCACCAATAATTTGTACTCTGAAAGTGCTCAACTTATGGACCCCTACTGCTAATTGGATCCACTGACTTCAGTTAAATCCCCACTTGTCATCAGCTCAGTAGTAGGTAAGATATTGAAGGGCTAATGAACCTAGAGGTACCTTGAAATAGCCGCTCTGACTTCTCAGGGAGGGGAGGGGACGTGTATTTGGCCCCAAAAGTTTGAGATTTAAGGAAACAAACTTTATTCTTTATAAAGAGCATCCTAACCTTTTTGACTTAGGAGTCAAGGGACTTAAGGACAGTTTGGTTCATTTTATCTAGAAAAAAAAAACAACAAAAAACACCAGATCCCTGCAAGCTGAGGAGGAAGTTCTGAGCAAATTGCTTTAGAAACGACAGTGAAAACAGATCTGAGACTTAACTCCCAAAGTCTGGAAGTGACTCTTCTTACTTTAGCAACAGCCACACACACAAAATATCTATTTCACAAAGTGGTGAGTATGTGACCTGTGCTGCTTAGGGCAACTGCTTGACTTTTTCTGCTACGATAGTCATTTTCCTTGATTTTTTTGTTTCAGAGCAAAGTCCTCTACTAGTCCTGGACTGTATCTCAGTGGGAGCTCTCCACGTCAGTCTTAGAGCTGCCTTGTGTGAGTGTGAGAGACAGACAGACAGACAGAGGAGATGAGAGAAGGGAGTGTGTGTTTAGAGAGCTAGCCCTTGGCCCTAAGGAGCAACAGGAATACATTTTGGATGAACTCCAACATGTATTGTTGTTCTCAGTTTCCAGAAACAAAGCTGCTACCATTTTCCCCTTAGCAGGATTCACATAGGAGTTGTTTTTAGTGGCGATGGACAGATCTGTCTTAGTTACAGAAAGTGGGGGAAAGTGGGGGAAATGGGGGAAAGCAGAAGGGAGATATTTGATGACCAAAAGCTGGGTCTTTGCTGGAATATCCTCTCCACACGAATGTTGGAAAACATTAGAGCTACATTTATAGGTTTGATTGGCTGGAAGGAAAAAAGTAGGGGTTCCCATCTTTGAGAGTGAATATCTCTAGTGCTCATAGGAAGTCCTGTCAAGGAGTGTCATTTGGTAAATAATTTTATTATCCTACTGAAATTTAACTTGTCAAGGAGTACAGGTGACATCTGGTAAATAATTTTATTATCCTACTGAAATTTAACTAATTTCTTTGTTTATTTTCTTTTATGCAAATTTATAGAAAGCTCTAGAATTTATTTCCTTTATCAATGAGTAGGAGTCACAAGAAAGTTTATCAAAAGTCAAGAGGTTCCTAGAAGGAAGAGTCAGATAGCCTGGATATCATGGGAAGCCTCAGCTCAAAACACACACACACACACACACACACACACACACACACACACACACACACACACACACACAAGACGCACCTACCTAGTAACAGTTGCTGGGATATTCCCTATTTTTCCCAAAAATTAGTAGCAGGGAGCTAGTTTTTCATTCTGAAGGGATTTGGCCCTACAGGTCTATCAGGCCCCAGGAGCCTTTGCAGATTTAGCCTCAGCAGTTCAGGGACAGGTTGGCTACCAGCAAAAACAGAAGCAAAAATATTGCCTTAGAGAGCCTGTGTGCCCAGAGGGAACATATACAGGCTGATTTCCCTATGACCCTATTTACAGACCTGATGACCTCACCTTCAAATTCTGGCAACCTCCCACTCTTAATATTTTAGTGAGATTCTTCTTCTTCTAACAGTCCCTGCCCGAGACCTACAATTCCCCTCAAACCCAATAAACCAATCACAGAAATAAGGAAGACTGGTTAAGTCATGTAGCCCTTTTAATCTGACCCTGGTGGATTATTCCCTCTGGCATATTTTTCCTCAGCCCTGACTCATCTGGTTTTTAAAAATGCAAATAATAGAACCTTTGCTTCTTCTCTTGGGAGATGACAATAATTGGAAATGTCCTTTCTGATTTTATCCTGCATTTTCAATCTCTTTATGTGTTCCATTATTCTTCAGAAGCAGTGTGGTGTGGAAAGATCATAGGATTTGGAGCCAGAAAGCCTCAGGTTTGAATCTTGCCTCTGCTACTTGCTACTTACATAGCCACAAGCCACCTCTCTGGAATTCTGCTTCATGACTTTCAAAATAGAGGGGTCAACCCCAAAGAGATCATAGATAATCAGACTTGTACAAAAAATATTTATAGCTGTGCTTTTTGTGGTGGCAAAAAAGTGGAAAACTAGGGTATGTCCTTCAATTGGGGAATGGCTGAACAAATTGTGGTATATGCTGGTGATGGAATACTATTGTGCTCAAAGGAATAACAAACTGGAGGAATTCCATGTGAACTGGAATGACCAGGAATTGATGCAGAGTGAAAGGAGCAGAGCCAGGAGAATACTGTACACAGAGTCTGATATACTGTGGTAAAACAGAATGTAATGGACATCTGTACTAGCAGCAATGCAATGACCCAGGACAATTCTGAGGGATTTATGGAAAAGAACGCTACCCACATTCAGAGGAAGAACTACAGGAGAGGAAACACAGAAGAAAAACAACCGCTTGAACACATGGATTGATGCAGACATGATTGGGGACATAGACTCGAAGCTACCACACCAATGCAACTATCAATAATATGGAAATAAGTCTTGATCAATGACTCATGTTAAAACCAGTGGAAATGCACATTGGCTATTGGGACGGGAAGTTGGGGGGTAAAGGGGAAAGTAAGAGCATGAATCATGTAACCATGTTAACTTTTCTAAAAAATAAAAATTATTTAATAAAAAAACTAGTGGAAATGCTCGTTGGCTATGGGGGAGGGGAGTTTTTGGGGGGTAAAGGGGAAAGTAAGAGCATGAATCATGTACCCATGGAAAATTTTTCTAAAAAAATAAAATATTTAAACCAGAAAAAAATAACAAAATAGAGGGGTCAAACTAGGTGATGGTGTGGAAATTTAATAGTATTAACCTGTACTACTTTCTTTGGCACCCCAAGACATTTGGAGGGAGAAAGGTTCAATCTTAAACTTGAAGCTACAACTTGCTTGTTTTCCCACCCTATTATTGAGTAAGAATGGGGACAAAGCTTTTGGTTTTTCTGTAAAGAAATCTCTTAAGATAATGGACTAGAGAAAAGAGAGTGGGGTGGACATGTGCACTCTACAGTCATTCTTGGGGTCTCATGACTTCAGGCATCCAGAAGACCCTTGCCTCTTCTTCAGAGTGAGGTCAGAATATTCCTATCAGATGGGCTGGGCAAAGGGACATCACAAAGAGCTTAAATTGGAATATCAGAAGGAAGGGGGTGCTTTTTCCTGGGAATCCAGAGTCAGTAGATGTACATTAGCCTGACTCTGGGAAGGGAACGGAAGGCACATGTGGTTAGTGCCCCCTCTTACCCTGGTCTTGTAAAAAATTAAATAATAAAAGTAATAAATAATTGTAAATTAAGCTATGGTTTCCAGAGAATTTTATTCCTAACAACTTTGAAGGCCTTATTATCATAAAATTTTTCCTTAGCATGGTTTAAATTTTAGTCACCTCAAAGTCATGAATTCTTGGGTTCAAGTCACAAGAACTTCTAATTCTTAGCTAAACTGTGAAATGTCTGGGTCTCAGTTTCCCCATTTAATATCCTATAGTCCTATAGGCCTCCTACCTCAAAACCCAAATTCCTTTCTATTCTTATATTAGATAATGGAATTTATCATGTCCTCACTTAATCTTGCTATTGCTACATTCTACTTATTTAGTTCTCAAGATTTCTTTATGTAGCCATCCCTGCTGCCCTTCTGGTATTTTGATATATCCTCAGATTATCTTCACTTGTTCCAAGTCTCTTCAACCCTTGGTGTTTGTGATGGAGAGAAAAAAAAAAGATGATGATGGGAAGAAAACAGATGCAGTAAATGAGAAGAACTCCAAGTTCTGGGCAGCAACGATGAATGATTTGTTTTGTAGCCAACTTGGGTCAGGAACTGCCAACATGGTGGAGAAATGACAGTTTTGAGATCTTGGCATCACATAAAGGGAAGAGATACACATGATTGGGACGGGACTTGGGAAGCTCCAAAGCAGGCAGTGAAAAGACTGCCACCTGGCACCTTTTGGCCACATTCGCTGGCCTGGCTACTCAGTTCAGCCACATTTTAGATTCTCTTCAACCCTAATTTTCTCCCTTTTCTCCTCCATTCTACCACCTGTCTTTTCAATAGAAACTAGCTGTTCATATAGAATTTTGTTATAGGTAACTTCCTGAGGATGCTGCCTCTGGGTTGCACTTCAGTAAATAGGGGTGTTTGAGAATTTGCCACAGGGAAATAGCAAGGTAAAGAATTCACTTTTAACATCAAGAGAGAGAAGATGTCAGAGAAACCTTCAATTAACCATACCTTTCCATAAGAAAACTGAAATTAACATAGCAAAACAACAAATTAAGTGATTTGACTTGGAAGTTATAGTCATTAGCATCTTCTGGGTTTTTTCCCCCCTTCACAAGTTAAATTTTGTTAATGCTTGAGAGTGAAAACTTTGAAAGAAAGGTATTCCAGGCATGAGTACCATTCTCCAGCATTTGTCTGCAGCTTCTGCACTAGGTAGTTATCATTGTTAATGATGATTGGCTAATTACAACTTGGAGATTGGAAAAAAAGAGACACATGTGTCTGAGGAGAGCATCTGATGCAGAACAACAAGCAAAACCAATAAGGGGGCGAGAGCTTCCAGTTGTAGATGAGTTGGTTTCCAGGTACTCATCCTGGAATTTATTTATGAGGCTTTTGTTGCACATTGCTATTGTGAAGCATTGTTCTTCTCACTAAAACATTCATGTGAGAGTGCTTCATCAAAGAATACAGGGGTTCTATAAATCCTAACTCATCTCAGGAATGCATATCTTGTCTATGGATGGCCTCGAGTCAGAAATGAAGGTTATGGGAAAATTATTCCTACTCCAGTCTTAATTTAAAGATTAAAAATATGTGTGTGGGCATTTGTGCATGTGCATGTATATATATAAAATATATTTAGATGCATGTTTGTATTTACACAAATATGTGTAAATTTAAGTATATATTTTAAATATATATTTAAGTATTTTTAAAAAATATATAATTTTTAAATTCCTAAATGAGGGATTTATATACAGACATACACATGCACATATACACACACATTCCATCCCAGAATGCCTGGAACTAAGGACTAATCTAATCCTCATGCATGCATGTATATATTTGTGTTAATGCTTTTTTTTTTTAAACCAAACAATCCAAAATATCTCCATAGCTTTGTATTTCAACTTCTTTTGGGTTACATTAAAAGTTGTGATATTATGTAAAGAACATGGATTTTGAATCAGAAAACCTGAATTTGAGTCAAGATTTCAGAAGAAGGGAACTCAGAGAATCTTCATTTCAGTCCATACCCCAGAAGAGATTCCCACTCAACCATATCTGATAAATGGTTATCTATTGTCTACATGAAAACATGCACTGGGGAAGAAATCCCCAGCTAATGGTGCTTCTGCCCTCTGGGTTCAATCAGAATAATTCCCTTAATCCCTCTTCCTCCTGAATTCTTGACAGTAATGGTGGGGCTCAAGACTTCTTTTCTTCCAGGTAAACATTCCCAGTTCCTTCCAATGATCAAGGCATGCCACAGGCTCAAGGCTGTGCTACTTACCTTTTTCTAGGACCTTTCTAGGCAGTTAGATGATCCAATAGATAGAGCACCAGGCCTAGAGTCAGGAAGACTTGAGTTCAAATCCAGCCTCACATATTTAATAGCTGTGTGACTCTGGGCAAGTAATTTATTTTGTCCTGTTTGCCTCAGTTTCCTCATCTGTAAAATGAGTTGGAAAAGGAAATAGTAAACCACTCTAGTATCTTTGCCAAGAAAATCCCAAATTGGATCATGAAGAGTCAGAAGAGTCAGACACAACTTAAAGAACTAAACATACACACACACACACACACACACACACACACACACACACACACTCACAAACATACCTAGACAAAACTATATGTGATTAGATGCACATATAAAATCACATTTGGTTCTCTACATCAACTGTGTAAAGTAAATGCTATTATTAGGCCCATTTTACAAATGAATAAACTGAGATAGGGAGAAATTAAGCGATTTATCCTGATCCCCAAACTAGTAAATATCTGAGGAAGGATTTCCTGATGCCAATCTCAGCACTCAATGTCATCTAGCTGCCTCTGAATTTTCTCTTATTCCCCAATCTACCTACTCTTTAACAAAATATGCTACCTTCTAAACTTGTTGAGTTTAGGGTAGGATTAAACTCCAGATTTCCTCTGTATCATACAAGAAAAATCTATTTTTACTTCTTATAAAATCTTCTCTCCTTCCTTTCAAAACAAAAAAAAATGATTCCCAACAATACTATTCCAGTTTTATCATTTTAATATACTTTACCTGAGATTCCAACAACCTTGGTTTGGTTCTCTACTTACCCCAATTAACCTTTGCTCTTAGAAAAAGATTGATTAAAACTCTTTAAGGAAAGAAATATAATTCAAAGTCTGATGATGACTAGACCCTGACTATAAATCCTTGAAGGAGAAGCTTGTGAATGCCCATTGAGGAAATGAATACTGCAAAACACATGGGGTACATGGATTCTCAGCAGTATGCATCTCTTATTCCTTCTTTTTTCTTTCCTCCTCTGAGTTCCAAAGCTTATTCTCCTTACTCTCTTGCTTTCATTGTCATCACTTATTTTTTCCAACTTTCATTGCTTCCCTCTACCCAAAGAGATGTGGTCTTTTTTTGTTTTGGTTTTGAGACTGAAAGTGTAGTGACCACTTATAAATCCAATCCCACCACTGAGTGGCATAGGAACTTTAACTTGCTCTGTTTTTAATCTGGACCAGTTTGTTCTTAGGCAACTTGGTGGTTTACCATATTGGTGTCAGACTTAGTTTGGGCACTCTCATCAATCTTAGCCTTGCTGAGGCTAATTCCCCAGCAATTCTCCAGGGGCTTCGTTTTCTGGATGTTCACTAAGCATCCCTTTCATAATACATCATAGAATTTCATAATGAATCAAGTCAAGTGCCCTGGGATCTAGTTTGGTCTCTTTTCTTTATTATAAATAAGATATTTGTTCTTTTGCAATTTTGTAGTACTTTTATTCAGAATTTTTTAAAGATTGCTAACAGTGGCTTAATAGTGGTTGGTTAACTGCTATCTCTTTTAGCAACTTATTATAAAGTTCAACTGGACCTAGTGACTTGAGTTCAGCTAGGGCAACTAGATACTTACTGTACTTCTTAAAATTATGGAATTTATGAATTTTAAAGACTTTTAAAGATCATCCAAACCATACCTGAGTTTCTTAATTATGTCTCACATCCCAAAAGACAGTGTTATCTTTCTTTTCTTTTTGTTTTAGCAATATATTCCCCCAATTACATATGACAATAATTTTTAACAATTTTCTCACATTTTGAGTTTCAAATTCTATCCCTTCTTCCTCTCCCTCCTCCCTGAGAAAGTAAACAATTTAACATAGGTTGTGCATGTCCAATACATTTCAATGTGTATTTCCATAGATGTCATATTGTGGAAGAAGAAACATATCACTAAAATATGAAGAAAATAAGTTGGGAAATGATCTGCTTTGATCTGTATTCATATTCCATCAGCTATTTCTCTTGCTGTGGGTAGCATTTTTCTTTTCTCTTTTTAAAACCCTTAACTTCTGTGTATTGGCTTCTAGGTGGAAGAGTGGTAAGGGTGGGCAATGAGGATCAAGTGACTTGCCACAGCTGGGAAGTGTCTGAGGTCAGATTTGAACCTAGGACCTCCCATCTCTAGGCCTGACTCTCACTCCACTGAGCTTCCCAGCTGCCCCTGTGGGTAGCATTTTTCATCATGAGTTCTTTGGAATTATCTTGAATCATTGAATTGTTAATTTTAATAGTTAATTGTTAAGTCATTCATACTTGATCATCATATAATATTGCTGTTACTGTGAACAATGTTCTTATTCTTCACCTCCCTTTGAATCAGTTTACATATGTCTTTTCAAGATTTTCTGAAATCATTCCAATCATCATTTCTTATAGCACAATAGTATTCCTCTATAATCATATAGCGTAGTTTGCTCAGCCATTTCCCATTTGATGGACATCCCTTCACTTTCTAAGTCTTTGCACCTTAAAAAGATGCTGCTATAAATTTTTTATATAAAAATATCCTTTTACATTTTTTTTCTTTCAAATCTCTTTGGGATACAGACCTGATAGTGGTATTACTGTATCGAAGGGTACATACACATAGTTTTATAGCTCTTTAAGTATGGTTCCAAACTATTCTTCGGAATAGTTGTATTACTCCCCCAGCAGTGCATTAATGTCCCAATTTTCCCATATTCCCCCCAACATTTATAATTTCCCTTTTCTGTCACATTAGCCAATTTACTAAATGTGAAGTGGTACCTCAGAGTTGTTTTAATATGCATTTCTCTAATCAATAATAATAGATAGCTTTGATTTCTTTATCTGAAAACTGCCTGTTCATATCTTTGGACCATTTATCAACTGGGAGACCTTTCATCTTTAGTATCAAATTGACAAATAGCTACTACAGTTCTCTCTGGCAGGTAGAAGGTCCTGTTATTTAATCTTTTCAGTCATGCCTGACTTTTTGTGACTCCATTTGGGGTTATCTTGGCAAAGATACTGTAGTGGTTTGCCATTTCCTTTTCCAGCTCATTTTACAGATGAGGAAACTGAGACAAAAAGGGTTAAGTGATTTGAACAAGGTCACCTGGCTAGTAAGTGTCTGAGGCTGTGTTTAAACTCAGGTTTCCTGACTCAAGACCTGGGCACTCTATCCACGATACTGCAGAGTTGCTCTTTCCCTTTTATGAATACTGGCTGATATTGCTGGTGAATGGAGACTTTAGTTAACAGGTCTCACTCCTCTATATACAGCCAGTTCCCATGACTACATGATCCCTGCTTTGAATGTCAAGCAGGTCCATGGACCCCCCTTTCTTACTTTTGCTGAAGGCTTGATAATCAGGTCAACATTACCACGAAGGGCCTGACAGCCTTTGATTCTACTTTGAGGTCCAATTATTCTGAGTTGTAGGATGCCTTGAAAGAAGTTTCATTACTTTTCTACTACTCCCTGTTTCCTCATATCCATCCATGTCAGTCTCCTCCCTTTCTCTCACCTACTCAACCCTAATATTCTGAAAACCCTCTTTTGTTTACAAACTGCTCCCTTATATCAGATCTCTGTTCTCCCAGAAACTACTTTGCATATATTTTAAATTTGATTTTTCACATACATTTTGTGTCCTCCTAACCCAACAGAATAGAAGTTCCTTGAGGCAGGGGCTGTTTTCTCTCTTTTTGTTGAATGACTTAATTTAAGTCCTTCAGATCATTATTACTCTCAGTATGAGTTATTTTCTTAACAAAATAGTCTTTACTGAATCTGGTAAAAAAAAATGGGAGTAGAGTGGGGAGTGTGTGTTTTTTTTTTTCTTTTCTTTCTTTTCAGGATAAATTGGAACCACATGCTTCATCTTCCATCTCCAGTTCTCGCTGTCCAAGGCCAGGTTCCCTACCAGAAGCAGTAGTCTTGTTTCTAAGGTCCAACTCTAGCCAAAGCCAGATGTTGTGGGTGGCATTCCCAAATACTGTCTTTGCACCCTAGTATTCGGTGGTCTTTTCTTCAATTTCCAGTTTTCTTATAAACTTGAACATCAGGACTAATTCTAGCATCCAGGTGCCCTGGGAAAGTCTGAATCAGTCTAGGCTTCCAGTTGATTGGACCACTTTGGAAGGTGACTATAAAAATGTTTCCATATTGGACTTGGAGATCTGGGGGAATTTTAAGCCTTGCAAATATATCAAAATTCCTTTTGTGTTATCGGTTTCCCTTGAAATTTCCTTTTAATTTTCCTATAAATTGTGTATTTTGTCAAGATACAGTGACTGCTTTTCCTGGTAGAAATGATAGTATCAAGAGCCTTCTCAAAGGCAGCTGTACAGAGAGGACATATGGGGGAGATCCAGAGGAATGTAATAGCCCTGGTGTGACTTCTCAGGAGTAATTTCCCTGGAGCTATGTAGTATTTTTTCTATTTCCTTTTGTCTCTGACGTCTAGATGTGAAGCCCACAGAAACAGCTGTGTGAGTAGGAAGAACAATGGTCTGGTCCTTGGTTTAATCCTCAGAATTGGTCAATTCTCATAATTCAGCAGGTATCAAAAATGTATATAAACTTGCCAGAGATGCTTTACTGCCCCTTATTAATCATTTGATTATGTTGAATTGATGGATTTCTTGCATTAACTAGAGGAAAGTATATTTAGGTTAGAAAGTGTTTCATAAATATTTGGTGAATAAAAAGTAGTTTCATGAAATTCAGAGCAGGAAAGTGCTTTGGAGTTCATAGTCCAAGACCAACATTAAATAAATGGATACATACTTATATATATATTTTAAACAATAACCATCAGCAAAGATTAACTCTTAAATGAAAAATGAGGATTAAAATCTGATGGGAAGCTCCTAGATTGTAACAAAACAGATCCATACAAGATAACAAAAATAAAAAAGGTAAAGCATGGATCTTCCACAGGATCTTCCACATATTACTCTGGGACCCTGTACTCCTTCCCAAGGATGATGTGTTGTTTTGAACCAGAATTATGACCTATTCAAACCTATAATTCAGAGCCCCCACCAGCTGGGAATTTATTTTATTAATTTTATTTTATTTTTCCAAATTATATGTTGACACAATTTTCAATATATTTTTCCGACATTTTGGAAATCCATGTTCTCTTCCTCCATCTTCCTCCCCAAGAAGGAAGGTAATATGACATAAATGGTACATATGTTGTCATACAAAACATATTTCCATGTTTGTAATAATGTGAAGGAAGACACATTGATTATACTAGAGAATAGCTCATGGAGGAAATAAAGTAAAGAATGGCATGCTTCAATTTGCACTCAGACTCTGTCAGATTCTTAGATCACAGCAAATCACCTTTTCCCTCATGAGTCCTTTTGAGTTGTCCTGGATCCTTGCATCGCTGATAACAGTTGAGTCATTCACAGCTGATCAACATGAGTTATTGCTGTTATTGTGTACATACAACATTCTCCTGGTTCTGTTCACTTTGCGTCATTCCATTTAAGTCTTTCCAGATTTGAGTAAAGAGAATTTAATGAAATAAGAATGTAAGGTAAATAGCAAAAAATTGAATCAGGTCATAATGATTTCTGGTTCCTCCCTCTGTCTCCTGAAGTGTTGGAAGCAGAAACTCATTTCAAAATCTTGGAACATTTTTAAGAATCAGAGCTCCAAACAATTCCTCTTTTTAGTCACTTCCCTTTCCATCTTGAGGAGATAACATTAAGCATTGACCTTTCGGAAACTAGAGCTTCAGGGTATCTGGGCCAGGTTCTCACCTTCTGATTTTTGTTGTTCTTGTTTGGTTGTTTCAGTTATGACTCCATTTGGAGTTTTCATGGCAAAGATACTGGAATGGTTTGCCTATTTCCTTCTCCAGCTCATTTTATAGAGGCAAACAGGGTTAAGTAACTTGCCCAAGGTCACAAAGCCAGGAAGTGTCTGAGATTAGATTTGAACTCAGGAAAATGGATTTGATGCCAGGTCCAACTCTCTTGTCACTTCACCTAACTGCCAAGTTCTCACCTGTTGATATGCCTGTCCATTTCTCTACCATCTCAGCAAAAACCATCCTGGCTCTTCTAGCCTTCATTGTGCTCTCTAAATCATTTACATGTAGGGCATTTATGTTCATCCCTCTGTCTCTGGATACATCCATAATCCATTAGCTAATTTCTCTAACCTCCTGAAGATTCTAATAGCCTCTTTCAGAATGCTTGTGGTGGGCTACTCAAACCCTACTCAGAATATCTGCTATTGGCTTTGTCATGCTATGGGGCTCAAGTGCTGTATTTTTGGAAATGCAGTTTAGATAATTTCCCCCCTTTCTATTTGCAATGTCAAAATGTATAGTATATTCAAGGATGCATGCCTCTGTACAAACAAAGAAAAGATTCTTTTTTTCTGTGTCCTCTTCTGGGTCTCATCATCTCTGGCCTGCATTATTGAAATAGTCTGTTGGTGGGTATGCCTGTCTCAAGTCTCTGCACTCCAATTAATTTTCCATCCAGGTATTAAAGTGATTTTCCTTAAATACAAGTTGGATCATATCACTCAGCTACTTGATAAACTCCAGTGGCTTCCTATTGCCTCTAGGATAAAATACAGAATGCTCTGTTTGACATTCAGCATCCTTCATAACGAAGCCCCCTCTTATATTTCTAGTCTTCTTACACCTTAGTCTCCACCACACACTCTTTTTTAAAAAATATTTTTCCAGATGACATGGATTCAATTTTTAATATTCATTTTCTGACATTTTACAATCCTTGTTCTCTCCTTCCCTCCCTCCCCTTCCTAAGAAGGCAGATAATATGTAGATTATTCTATAATACATATTTTCATGTTCTCCATGTTGTGAAATAAGACATATTGATTATAGTAGGAGGAACGGATGGCATATTTCAATATGTATTTGAACTCCCTTTATTCCTTCTGGTAAATATCCTTTTTTTAAATCATGAATCCTTAGAGTTTTCTGGATTCTTGCCTTATTGATAATAGTTGTCATTCTTAGCTGATCATCATACATTATTGTTGTTACTGGGTACCTCATTCTCCTCATTCTGCTCTCTTCATTTTGTGTCACTTCATATAAGTCTTTCCAGGTTGTTTTTTTATGATCATCTTTTTTTGTCATTTCTTATGGCCTAAAAGTATTCTACTATGAGCATATACACAACTAGTTTAGCCAATCCCCAGTTGATGGACATTGTTTCAGTTTCCAGTTCTTTGCCATGACAAAAAGAGCTGCTATAAATATATTTGTAGAGATATCTGCAACATACTTTTCCCCCAACAAATCCTTACCTTCTGTCTTAGAATCAATACTGTATGTTGGTTCCAAGACAGAAGAATGGTAATGGCTAGGCAATGGGGGTCAAGTAAATTGCTCAGTCACATAGCCAGGGAGGTATCTGAGGCTGGATTTGAATTTAGGACCTCCCATCTCTAGGCCTGGCTTTTAATCCACTGAGCTTTCAATCCACTCCATCTCTCAACTCAGTTCATTTTTCTCAGGCTCTCTACCAAGTCTGGAATGCTCTCTGTCTTCCAATATGACTCCTGGTGTCTCTGGCTTCCTTTAAGTCCCAGCTAAAATCTCATCTTTTCCAGAAAGCCTTTATAAACTTCTCAGTTCCAGTAATCCCCCTCTATAAATTATCTTCTATTTATCACATAGATACCTAGCTTGTTTTGAATATATTTGTTTGCATGTCATATCCTTCAATAGATTATAAGCTCCTTGAGTGTGAACTATATTTTTGTCTCTTATTTATTTCTCTAGTGCTTAGCATAGTACCTTTCTTGGGCACATAATATATATTGATTGGACCTGCCCAAAATTCTGCCATTTTGACCATCTTCTTCTTTTTTTTTTAAAAGAAAATATAGATATGATTTCCAGGGGGAAGAGCCAAGATGATGGAGTAGAAGTAGGGAAAGCTAGAACCACTTGAATCCTCTCAAATCAACCTTCAAAATAATGCTTCAAAATGAATACTGGAGTGACAGAAACAACAAGGAAATGGGATGAAACAACTTTTCAAAAGAAAACCACTTGAAAGGTTGTCAGAAAAGGACTGGTTCCTTGGAATGAGAGGGGAGAGCAACCCACAGCAAGGCCCCACCAAGAAGTATTGGCACAAGACAACAGAAAGACCCCCTCCCTTCCCATCCCATGTCTACCCTTTCAGGTTCTAAATCTAGGCCCAAGCCAATATAAAGACCCTGAGACTTTGCCTAAGTCAACAGTAGTGAAACTTCATGCAGACCCCTCAAAATTCCAAGTGCCAGCCCTAGCCTGTGAGGTCTTAACTCCTAACACAAGGCAGTCTGCATTGTACCTGGTACAGGCCCACAGAAAGGCTCTGAGCCCAAACTGAGACCCTAAGCTCTAGTACAAAGCTGGCAGTAAGGCATCAATGAGTACTAGCCTAAGGAGAGGCCCAGATCCCTCATTCAAGCCTGCACTGAGGTTATGAATCCCAGAAAAAGGCAGTTTGTACCTCATGCTTGTTCTGTGTAAACTCAGAGTAAGGCCTAGAACTCTAGCCCAAAGTTCACAGCATATCATGCCTGTATAAGCCAAGAGGGAGGCCAGAGACCCCATCCAAGCTCAAGGAGAGGTCACAAGTCCCAGGGCAAGGCAGTCCATAGGGAGCTTGAGCTGATCAAGTCCAGAGTGAGACCAAAAGCCCCTTCCAAAGCCTGAGGCCAGAGCATACAGCTCACAGGGCTCTGAGCTCTTCAGGTCATCAGTAGTACCAGGGAGTGACTGAATCAGCAGTGGGTTTTAGAGCTCCTAGCCCATAGGCCACAATATCATCTTTGAAGAACTGAAAATTGCAGAAACCTGGAAAAACTGCTAAAGGTAGCAACAAAGAAAAACTGACATTTAAGTGAGTGCCTCCTATATGCTAAGAACAAGACAAAAGTAAAGGGCAAGAAAAGGGCTAGGAATATGAGCAAAGATAAAAAACACATAACCAGAGAAAAGTTTTATGGAGAAAAAGAAGAGCAAGGCACAGACTCAAGAAGAGAGTTAAAGCAAAGTAGCTAACTGCAAAACTTCAAAGTAAAATATGAATTGGTCTTGAGCTCCAGAAGAGCTCCAAAAGGATTTAAAATATCAATTAAGAGAGGCATCGGGAAAATGGGGAAAAGAAATGAAAATTTCTTTTATTTCATGTAAAAAGAAAATAGCAGCTTACAAAACAGAATTGACCAAATGGAAAAAGAGGTTCAAAAGCTCAAAGAAGAAAATAAAATATTAAAACCCAGAATATGGGCAAATAGAAGCTAACAACTTTATAAGCCACCAAAGAAACAATACAACAAAATCAAAAGAATGAAAAAAAAACAGAAGAAAATATGAAATATGTCATTGAAAAAAAACAGATGTGGAAAATAGATCATAGAGAAATAATTTAAGAATTACTGGACTGCTTGAAAGCCATAATAAAAAGCCTAAATATCATATTATAAGAAATTTTCAAAGAAAATTACCCTGATATTCTTGAATAAGAGGGTAAAATAGAAATTGAAAAAAAATCCACAGACAATTACTGAAATAAATCCCCAAATGACAACTCCCAGGAATTATAGCTAAATTCAAGAACCACAAGCCTAGAAGAAAATACTGAAAGCAGCCAGAAAGGAACTGTTGAAATACCATGGAGCTATAGTTATGATTAAAAAGAGGACTTAGTAGCCTATACATTAAAGGATCAGAAGGTTGGGAATATGACATTCTGGGAAGCAAAGGAATTAGGTTTACAACCCAGAAATACATACCCTGTAAAATTAAATACATTCTTTCAGAGGAAATCATCGTCACTTAATAAAATAGATTTCCAAGCAATCCTGATGAAAGACAAGGCTTAAACAGAAAATTTGATGTCCAAATATAATACTCAAGAAAAACATAAAAAGGCAAATAAGAAAGAGTAAATTTAAGGTATTCAATAAGGTCAAACTGTTTATATTTCTTCAATTTTTTGTCAATATTAGAGCAATTAGAAATAGTATATTTCTTTATGGAGTAAATTATCTCACCTAAAGAGACATGGAAAACTATTACAGTGGAGGAGAGAATGAAGGTGGTGATGGTCAATGCTCAAACCTTTTTCTCACTGTAATTGGCTCAGAGAGCAAATAACTATACTCATTTGGGTATAGAATCCTACTTTACCCTATAAAGAAATAGGAGGGGAATAAGAGAAGGAAGAAGAATGGGAGTAATACAAGGGATGGAGAAGCTGAAGGTGATTAGAAGTAAAACACTTGTATGGAGAGACATAGTAAAAGGAGAGAGAGAGCAGGATCAAAAAAGGAAAATAATATGGAAGGAAATAAATAGTTGGTAATCATAACTGTGAATATAAATGGATTGAACTTATTAACAAAATAAAAATATATATAGCAGAGTAGATTAAAAACCAGAATCCTATAATATGTTGTTTACAAGAAACACATATGAGGCAGGGAGATATACACAGAATAAAAGTAAGAGAACAGAGCTGAATTTATTGTGCTTCAGCTTAAGTAAATTAGCAAGAGTAGCAATCATGATCTCAAACAAAGCTTAAGCAAAAATAGATCCAATTAAAAGAGATAAAGACAGAAATTATATCTTACTACAAGGTATCATAGACAATAAAATGATACAAATACAAAATACACATACACCAAATGATATAACCTCCAGAATTTTAAAGGAGAAATTAAATGAATTTCAGGAGGAAAAACACAAATACAAAAACTGACCATGTATTATGGCTATGTTGGTGAACCTATGACATATGTGCCAGATGGGGCTTCTCCCCTCCCTCTCTCCACTGCACCTGAGAACATTTCTCATATCACCTGCCACTCTGCCCAGCAGCCCAATGGGAGCACTTTCTCCCTCCCTTGTCTGGGGTAAGGAGGTGGCTCACATGTGGTAGGAGGGTTGCAATTTGGGCACGCATTCTCTAAAAGGTTTGTCATCACGGTATTAGGGCATAAAACCTTCACAACCAAATGTAGAAAAGCAGAAATAATAAATGCATCCTTTTCAGATCATAACATAATAAAAATTATAATCAGTAAGGGTCTATGTAAGGGCACCTCAAAAATTAATTTAAAACTAAATAATCTATTGCTAAAAAAAGTAGTAGGTCAAAAAATGTCATAGAAATAACCATTTAATTGGTGCGAGTGACAATGAGGAGACAACATATTAAAATTTCTGGGATACAACCAAAGCAATTCTTAAGGAGAATGTATATTTCTTTCTTTCTTTCTTTCTTTTTTTTTTAACCCTTGTACTTTGGTGTATTGTCTCATAGGTGGAAGAGTGGTAAGGGTGGGCAATGGGGGTCAAGTGACTTGCCCAGGGTCACACAGCTGGGAAGTGGCTGAGGCTGGGTTTGAACCTAGGACCTCCTGTCTCTAGGCCTGACTCTCACTCCACTGAGCTATCCGGCTGCCTGAGAATGTATATTTCTAAAAATTTACAACAATAAAATAAAGGGGAAAAAAGACCAACAAATTGTGCATACAGCTAATGAGAACTAGATGAACAAATGAAAAATCTCTAGTTAAAGAGTACATTGGAAATCCAAAAAAATCAAAGGAGAAAATAATTGAATTGAAAGTAAGAGAATATTTAATTAATAAATTATACTATTTGTTTTTATGGGAAAATTAGATAGAGCATTGGTTAATCTTATTAAAAAATGAAAGAAGAAAATTAAATAACCAGTATCAAAAATGAAGAGGGTGAATTTACCACCAATAAAGAGCAAATTAAAACAATCATAAGGATCTGTTTTACCAATTATTTGCCAATAAATCTGACAACCTAAGTGAAATGGATGAATATTTACAAAATTTAAATTGACCAGATTAACAAGAAAAACAGAATATTTCATAATCCCATCTAAGAAAAAAGAAATTGATCAGGCCATCAATGATCTCCCTAAGAAAAACATTCTCATAGTTAAATGGATTCACAACTGAATTCTATCAAGCATTTAAAGAACAACCCAATACAATATAGACTAGGAGAATAGGCAGAGAAAGAATTTTACCAAATTTATTTTATGACACAAATAAGTTTTCATTAAGTTCATCTGGAAGAACAAAAGATCAATAATATCAAGGGAAATAAAGAAAAAAATGTGAAGGATGGTGACCTAGCAGTACGAGTTCTTAAACTGTACTATAAAGTAGTGGTCATCAAAGCAATAAGGTACTGGCTAAGACACAGAATGTTGGGTCAATGGAATAGATTAAGGGTACATATCCTCAGCAAGCTAGTGTTCGATAAACCCAAAGATCCCAGCTTTGTGGGCAAGAACTCAGTATTTGAGAAAAACTGCTGGGAAAATTGGAAAACAGTATGGGAAAATCAGGTTTAGATCAGTATTTCACATCCTCTACTATGATAAATTCAAAATGGCTAAATGACTTAAATATAAAGAGTGAAATCATAAATTGGGTGAACATAGAATAGTATACCTGTCAGATCTGTGGAAAGGATGGAATTTAAGACCAAGCAAGAGATAGAGAACATTACAAAATGTAAAATGAATGACTTCGATTATATCAAATTAAAAAGGTTTTGCACAAACAAAACCAATGCAACCAAAATTAAAAGGAAAGCAACAAACTAGGAAAAATTTATAACAAAACTCTCTGACAAAGGTTTAATTTCCCAAATATATAAGGAACTAAGTCAAATTCACAAAAAAACCAAGCCATTCCCCAACTGCCTATTTGGTCAAAGGATAAGAATAGGCAGTTTTAGGTGAAGAAATCAAAATTATCAATAATCAAATGAAATAGTGTTCTAAATCCCTTGATTAGGGAAATGCAAATCAAAACAATGCTGAGGTAATATCTCACATATAGCAGATTGGCCAATATGGCAGCAAAGGAAAGTAATCAATGTTGGAAGGGATGTGGCAAAACTGGGACACTAATACACTGTTGGTGAAGTTGTGAATTGGTCCAACCATTCTGTAGGGCAATTTGGAATTATGTGCAAAGGGCTTTAAAAGAATGTCTGCCCTTTGATCCAGCCATACCACTGCTGGATTTGTACCCCAAAGAAATAATAAGGAAAAATACTTGTACTAACATATTCATAACAGCACTCTTTGTGGTGGCAAAAAACTAGAAAATGAGAGGGGTGGTCCATTGATTGGGGAATGGTTTAGCAAAGTGTGATATCTGCTGGTGATGGAATACTGTTGTGCTCAAATGAATAACGAACTGGAGGAATTCCGTGTGAACTGGAATGACCTCCAGGAATTGGTGCAGCGTGAAAGGAGCAGAAGCAGGAGAACATTATACACAGAGACTGATACACTGTGGTAAAATCTAATGTAATGGACTCCTATACTAGCAGCAATGCAATGATCCAGGACAATCTAGAGGAACTTGTGAGAAAGGATATTATCTATATCCAGAGAAAGAACTGTGAGAGCAGAAATGCAGAAGAAAAACATATGATTGATCATGTGGTTCAATGGGAATATGATTGGGGTTTTGGGGTTAAAAGATCACTCTATTGCAAATATGATTAACATGGAAATAGGTTTTGAATAATGATTCATGTATAACCCAGTGAAATTGCTTGTCAGCTCTGTGAGGAGGAAGGGAAGAGGGGAAGAAAGAACATTAATCATGTAACCATGGAAAAATATTCTAAATTAATAAATAAGTTAAAAAAAACAAATATGGTTCTGTTACCTCAGACAGGAAGAGCAAAATAAAGAAAAAAATTATAGGCCACTTTTATTAAAGAATAGAGATACACAAATTTCTAATAAAATTCTAGAATAGAGACCAAAGCAATATATCACAAGGATTATTCACTATGACTAGGTGGGATTTAAACCAGGAATGTGGAGTTGGTTTAATATTAGGAAAACTATCAACATAACTGACCATATCAATAACCAAATTAGAAGAAATCACATGATTATCTCAATAGTTGCAGAAAAATCATTGACAAAAAATAAAACTATTCCTATTAAAAACACTAGAAAGCATAGGAATAAGTGGGTCTTTCCTGAAAATAAAAACTAGCAACTACCTAAAACTTCAGCAAGCATCATCTGTAATGGGAACAAGTTAGAAGCTTTCCCAGTAAGATCAGGAGTGAAGCAAGGATGCCCATTACACCACTGTTATTTAATATTCTATCACAAATACCAGCTTTAGCAATAAGAAAAGAAAAAGAAGTTAAGGGAATTAAAGTAGACAATGAGGAAACTAAATTATCATTCTTTATAGATGACATGATGGTATATTTAGAAAATCCTAGATAATTAACTAAAAAATCTACCTGAAATAACTTTAACAAAGTTGCCAGATATAAAATAAAACCACATACAAATCATTAGCTTTTCTATATATTACCAAAAAAGTCCAGCAAGAAAAGACATAAAGAGAAATTACACTTAAAATATCCCTGGGCAATATAAAATACTTGGGAATCTGCTTGCCAAGACAAAAACAATAATTATATGAATATAATTACAAAATACTTTTCACACAAAGTCAGATCTAAACAATTGGAAAATATTAATTGCTCAATGGTAGGCTGAGCTAATATAATAAAAAATGACAATTCTATCCAAGTTAATTTTCTTATTCAGTACCATGCTAATCAAATGACCAAATAATTCATTTATAGAATTAGAAAAAATAATAAAATTCATCTGGAAAAATAAAAGGTCAAGAATATCAAGGGAATTAATGAAAAAAAATGCAAAGAATGATGACCTAACTAACAGTACTACATCTCAAACTGTTCTTTAAAGCAGTAATCTTTAAAACAGTGTGGTATTGACTAAGAAATAGAATGGTGGGTCAATGGAATAGATTAGATTTACAATATACAGGGGTAAATGATCTTAGCAACCTAATATTTGATAAACCCAAAGACTCCAACTTTTGGCATAATAACTCACTAACAAAAACTGCTTGGGAAAATTAGAAAACAGTATAACAGAAATTATTATATATAGACCAATGTCTCATACCCTATACCAAATAAGGTCAAAATGGATATATGATTTAGATATAAAGAATTATATTGTAAGTTAATTAGGGGAACATAGAATGTTTTACCTAACAGATCTGTGGAGAAGGGAAGAATTTATGACTAAACAAGAGACAGAGAGCATTATAAGATGTAAAATGAATATATTAAATTAAAAAGCTTTTATTCAAATAAAACCAATGTAACTAAGATTTCAAAGGAAATAATAAGCTGGGGGAAATTTTATAACAAATATCTCTGATAAAGATCTAATTTCTCAAATTTATAGGGAACTAAGTCAAATTTATAAGAATACCAGTCATTCCTCATTTGACAAAAGGCCTAAGGACATGAACAAGCAATTTTCAGATGAAGAAATCAAAACTATTAATAATCATATGAAAAAAATGTTCTGAATCACTCTTGATTAGAGGAATACAAATTAAAACAACTCTGAGATACCACCTCACACCTATGAGATTAGCCAATATGACAGTAAAGGAAAGTGAAAATATTGGAAGTGATGTGGCAAAATTATTTGTGGAGATGTGAACTGATCCAACCATACTGGAGGGCAATTTAGAATTATGTCCAAAGGCCCATAAAACTGTTCAAATCTCTTCAATCTTTCAATACTACTACTGAGTCTGTATTCCAAGGAGATCATAAAAAGATGGAAAGGATCTATTTCTAAAAACATATTTATAGCAGCTCTTTTTGTGATAGCAAAAAAGTAGAAATTGAGGGGGATGTCAATCAATTGGGGAATGGCTGAAAAAATTGGTGATGGAATACTATTATGCTCTAAGAAATGATAAACAAGATCATTTCAGAAAATGTTGGAAAGATTTACATGAAATGGTGCAGATAAAAGTAAGCATAACCAGGAGAACATTGTGCATAGTAATAGCAATTTTATACAGTGATCAACTGTGAAAGACTTAACTACCCTCAGCAAGATAATGATCTGGGACAATTCTGAAGGACTTATGACAAAAAATGGTATCCACCACCTGAGAACGAAATGATGGAATTGGATGGACATGAAGTATAAAGTGTGTTATCTTCCTTATCAGTTTATTTATGGCTTTATTTTGGAGTTTTGTTTTAATATGAGTACTCTCCTACAACAATGACCAATATGGAAGAATATTTTGCTTGAACAGATATAATTCGCATTAAATTGTTTACCATTTCCAAGAGGGGATAAGAGGGAGGGAGACAATTTGGATCTTGTAATTTCAGAAAGTGTGTGCTAAAAATTGTTGTTACATGTATTTGAGAAAAAATATCTTTGAATAAAAAAATAAAATATAGATGTAGTCAATGCACATATTGTTTTAATAATTCACCTTGTATCACCTTGTGTAGGGCTTTCAAAGTCTTCATTTTTTATTGTCATTAAGTCAAATCTGATTCTTTGTTACCCCACTGAGAATTTTCTTGGCAAAAATACTGGAGTGGTTCGCCATTTCTTTCTCCAACTTATTTCACATATGAAGAAGCTGAGGCAAGCAGGGTTAAATAACTGGGGGCGGGGGATGTCACACAAAGAGTACGCATCTAAGAACAGATTTGAACTTTCAGAGATGCTCTAAACATTGATTTTTCATCCAGTGGTCCTTTTATAAAGACCCCATGATGAAGTCAAAGGTAATATGGGAAACAGAACACAAACACACATGCACTTAAGTATTGAAATAAAAATGCCACTGCAGGAAGACTCAATTACTCTATTGCTTGTTCATGTAAGTACATACTAAGAAGATCAGTCATGCAAGTTCCTTGTCCTCAAGAACAAATTTTCACAAGTCTATTCAATTTGGAGGATCCCTTCCTTTTCCCAAAGGTCCCAAGCATGGGAAGGACCATTTATATAGGGGTTATATCTATATTTATTTCATTTTTATTCTCCTAAATAAAGGATAATATCCTCCAAAAGAATAAAATCCTTTGTTTCCCAAAGAATTTGAAGCGACTTACAAAGTTAAAAATAATGTAAATTAGGGCAATGGCAGATAAGGTCCTTAGCACAATGCTTGGCACATAGAAGGTAAATAGAGAAACAGAAACGTAATGGAGATTATGGTTAAAAATGTTAAAGGAAAACAATGAAAAGAGAGAGATAACTAAGGTACCATCAAGCCTCTCTATAAAGCCAGTGCCTTGAATGTAACACAGTGACTTTCTGATCATGGTGTCTCCTTCTGTTAGAATAGGAACTTTTTGAGGGTAGGGAGTATGTTTTTGCCTTCTTTGTATCCATAGCATGGAGCCTGGAAAAGAGTAAGTGCTTAATAAATTTTTGTTGAATGATCCTAGGACAAGAATACCCCCTTTCAGGAGGCTTAGGACAATGCCCAGAAAACCCTTGATATCATCCACCCATGAGGCAAATTCATGGCTCTGGGAATGGAGTCTGACTTTTAAAGCCATTCTATATCTCTCAGGGAAGCTATTATCTTATTTCCCTTTATACAAATATCTGATATACAGTCAGTTGCTTTTTTCTTAAAAATTTCAATTGAGAGGAAACACTACTTTTTTCTCTTTCTTAAAAAATTGTTATTTATTTTTAACATTCTTTTCTTTTTTATAATTTTAAGTTCCAGGTTCTCTCCTTCTTTCTCATCCCTTCTGCACAAAGAAGACAAATAATATGATGTCAATTATATATGTGGAATCATGCAAAAAAACAAAGCAAAATCACTGCAAAAAAAGCAAAATAGTAAAGAAATAAAAGAAGGAACAGAGGGAAATAAAGAGGCAGAAAAAGGGAAAGAAATGAAAAAGAAGTGGAGAAGAGGAAAGAATGACAGAAAAAAGAACAAAAAGAAAGGAGGGGAGGGAGAGAAAGAAACAAAAAAGAAAGAAAGAAAGGAGGGAGAGAAATAAAGAAAAGAAAAGAAAAAAATGAAAGAAAGGAAAGAAAAAATCAAAAAGAGAGAGAAAGAACATTAACCATTAACCTTCTACCTTTGGAAGCAGCCCCTTTGGGGAAGCTCTTAGTCTTAGGAAGTTTTTGCTGATATCAAGCCTAATTTTTTTTTTTCAGTTCCATTTTCTGGGGCCAAATGGAACAAAATTAATCCTTCTTGCACATGACAGCTTTTCAAATACTTAGAGACTAGGCTCATATGCCCCCTGAGTTTTCTCTTCTCCAAGCTTAACGTGCCCAATTCCTTCAACAAATCCTCATATGACAGGGATCAGCACCACCCTGGTTGCATTCTTCTGAAAATAAGAGCCCAGCTCAAGCCACGCTTCTTTTGGAATCTCCTTAGCTATTTCCCAAGGATATCTTGTTTGGACTTTTCATATATTTTGTTCCTACTTGTTATGCATGTGTATGTCGTTTCCCTTGATTGAAATGAAGTCCCTTGTGGGCAGATACAATTTAATTTTTATCTCTGCACCCTTAGTGCCTGGTACAGAGTAGGCAAGGAATAAATGATTTTTGAAATTTATTTTTAAATGCTTTATTTTTCCAATTACATGTAATAAAATTTTTCAACATACATTTTTCAAATTTATAAGATACAAATTGTCTTCCTCCCTCCATTCCTCTGCCCCTTCCAGTGATGGTAAATCATTTGATTGAGGTTATATATGTAATATCTTGCAAAATTTACTTTCATATTGGTCATTGTTGTAAGGGAGTACTCATATAAAACCAAAAGCCCCAGGGGCAGCTGGGTAGCTCAGTAGATTGAGAGTCAGGACTAGAGACGGGAGGTCCTAGGTTCAAATCTGGCCTCAGACACTTCTCAGCTGTGTAACCCTGGGCAAGTCACTTGACCCCCATTGCCCACCCTAACCACTCTTCCACCAAGGAGCCAATACACAGAAGTTAAGGGTTTTAAAAAAAAAAAAACAAAAGCCCAGAATAAAAATCCAAATAAACTGAAGTGAAAAACTGTAGGCTTTGATCTGCTTTCTGATTCCGGTAGGTCTTTCTCTGGAGCATCCTGTGTCATAAGTCCTTCAGAATTGTCCTGGGTCATTGTCTTGCTGAGGGCAGCTAATCCTTTCACACTTTATCATCCTCCAATATTGCTGTTACTGTGTACAATGTTCTGGTTCTACTGAAATAAATGATTATTGATTGACAACAGATAACCAAAAAAGTCATTACCATGTTTATTTATACATAACATTTTGAGAAATTAAAAAGAACGTAGTTTTCTTTGGGAAGGATTTTTATCTTTACATATATATTATAGAGATAACGTATTAATTTTTTAATCTTGTGACTATAATTTTCATTATCCATTATAGTCTGCAGCCTGATGGAGGACTCCTACACTGACCTTTGGTCTTTTAATCAATTAGCAGTGTGGCGTACTGAAGAGACAAATAGGTTTGCAGGCAAATGACCTAGATTTGAAATTTAGCTCTGTTTCTCTAAAAACCTTTATTGTTTTGGACCTCAATGGCCCCATTTTCCTCATTTGTTAAAAGAGGAGATTCTATTAACTCACCTATAAAATCTTTCCCTACATTAAATCCTATAATCCTGGGTGGGTGGGGTGGGAAGAAAGAAATCCCATCCCCCAATCCTTGCCTTAAATCTGCATACTGTTGTTCCAAAAATAAAAATCACACTCTTAATTTTGTGGCTAAACTTGACCACTAGTTTATCAGAAAGGTCTCATGTTTCCTTTATAGACGCTTCTTTTTTAAAGAGCTGATATTTATCCTCTCTGAGTATCACAGTATAAAGTTGCTGCTAAGATTATATTGATTTTACAGATAAAGAAACTGAGGCCCATAAGCTAAGAGATGCCCATGGTCACATCAATTAAGTAAGTAGATGAGGTGGGATTTGAACTCAGATTTATTTTTACTCAAAGGGCAGTATCGATTTCATTCTAGATTACACCGTACACACTTAAGTAAGTTTTTTCTCCCCAAACTCTCCCATCCCTAATTTTATTATGAAATTCATTGGCAAATTAGAATTTAATACTAGAAATTGTTAACCGAGACCTTTCTAGAATATATTTTCCTTGTAAAGGAAAGTACACCTGTGCTGTGTTTGTAACCATGCCATGCCACAAGAAACTAAATGAATCTATTTGTACACCCGGCATAATTAAGAACCCATTATAGTCACTATTGAGATTAGTCAGCATAAGGTGCTAGCTCACCTCCCCTGGCTGATTATTCCCTTCATGTCTGGGCTTCCACCTGTAATCTTGGGGAGATTCTGTGACCTCCCACTAAATGCCTGACAGCTGTGTTCCCTGAGGGAAGAGAGAATACTCCCCGTGTGTCAGACAAATAAAGGGCATTGTCTTAAAGCCTGCGTGGTTTTGGAGAGGATGACTTCAACTGTAATTTCGTATCTGAAAATTCAAGGGAATATTAACCATGATGGTAAATTTAGCAGGTGTTTGCTGTTGCTCACTGAAATTGTCTTTTGCTTTTGAAAATGGGGCTTGTCAGGAAGTCATTTAAGCTCAATCCCAAAGCAACCCAGTCTTATTTCACTTGATAAGAATAAGGAAAACTGTACTTCATCTTCTAATTCTGAAATGGGCATTTTTAAGGGATTAATAGGTGAATGCTGAGAGAGGGATCATCAGGGTCATCAGCAACAACCCCCTTGTTTTACAGTTCAAGTAAGTGACTTTTGGAGTTACACAGGTGGTAAGTGGCAGAGATGGGATTTGAATGCATATCCCCTGAGACAGTCCTGAGCAAATACTCTTTCCTTTGTCCAGTCTTGGAGTCAGAAAGTCCAATCTCTGTTAAATACTTCTTGAGTGGCAACAGAAAGCTTGCCAAGCTCCCCAAAACTATAAATTACCTAGGGATTTCTGACTGGTCTTAATGGAGGGGATTCCACGCTGGCAAGTCACAATGCTGATGAAAACAGAGGGGTGAAAGAAAAAGAAAAAAGAAAATGAATGGAATAGACAAAGTAAAGTAAATTTCCTTAAGGTATAATAATTTCTATAATCCTCTCTCTCTCTCTCCCTCTCTCCTCTCCTCTTCTCTCTCTCTCTCTCTCTCTCTCTCTCTCTCTCTCTCTCTCTCTCTGCTTCTCTTTCTCTTTCTCTCCCCTCTCTCTCCCTCCCTCTCTCCCTCTCTCTCCTCTCTGTTTCTTTCTCTCTCTTTCCTTCTCTCTCTTTCCTTCTCTCTCTGCTTCTCTTTCTCTTTCTCTCCTCTCTTTCTTCTCTCTCTCTCATTCTCACTCTTCCTCCCTCTCTCCCTTTCTCTCTCCTTCTCTCTCTCTCTGTTTCTCTCTCTCCTCTCTCTCCTCTCACTCATTCTCTCTCTCTTTCTCTCTTCTCTCNNTTCTCTCTCCTTCTCTCTCTCTCTCTCTCTCTCTCTCCCCTTCTATCCCTTCTCCCTCCCTCCCTCCCTCTCTCTTTCATGTTCTCTTACTCTCTCCTTTCTGTTAGAATGTGAATTTTTAAACTTTTGTCTTTACATCTGAATAGCACACTTGGGTATATTGCTGTCATCCTGCCATCTATTATTTGGGGACTACATTAGCTTTTGGATACATTTGTATCTTTTAAAATAGACTCTTTTCCTTATTCATAATAATAACAACAACAGTAATGATGATGGCAGTTAGCATGGTGCATAGTTAGCAAGCCTCATAGTCAACAATCCCTGGGCTGAGGCTTTGCCTCTGGCCCATCCTGGGTGCTTGGCTGTATGACTCTGATTAGTCATTAACCTTTCAATGTGTCCATGAAAGTCTTTAGGATTCAAAGCTGCAGCCCAGGTGTCAGTCTGCTCTGATAGGGGGAATTACCCCCCTGAGAACTGACTCCACTAATAACGTTACAAGTAATGTCCAAAATGATGAATTTGAGCGTTTAAGAATCAGAAAGAACCTTGGGGATGGTCTAGTCCCCCTTCCCTGTAGTTTTACATATAAAGACCTTGAAGACTGGGGATGATTTGCTTGCATCCTTGGGCTAATTAGCAGCAGAGTTGAGACTAGAAACCAGGTCTTCTGAATCCTTTCCACTACATCACACTTACATTATTCTCTTTATTATGTTTCACATGAGCAATAGGAAATAGAGGTGGAAACGACCTTAGACATTATCTAGTGGAACCTTGTCATTTTACAGATGAAGAAACTAATGCCAGGAATGGTTAGGTGATTTGTCCAATGTCACTCATTAAATACCTGAGCAGGGAGTCTGGTCCAGGGTTCTTAATCTAGGATTTGTAAACACTCTTTTTTTTGGGATAACTGTTTCAGCTAACCCTGGATTTGGAATCAGGAATATCAGAGCTCCATTCCAGCTTTAAACATTTACTAATTGTGTGAACCTGGGCAAGTCACTTAACCTCTGTGTGCCTCCATTTACTCCTCTGCCAAAAGGAGAATAATAACAGCTCCTCCCAGGGTTGTGGTGAGGATCAAATGAGTTTGTAAAAATTAAAGTGCTATGTTACTTATTACTATTGTTGTTTGCATAATTGGTTTCCTATGTAATCCTCTATATTTAAAAATATTATTCTAAGATGGAGTCCATCAGTTTCTCCCAGTCTACCAAATGACCCCCAAAAGTTTAAAAGCTAAAGTTCTAACAAAGGTCTTCTGGCTCAAACACCAGTGGTATTTTTTCCCCCTTCAATTTTTCTCCTCCCCATTTCTTATTCACAATCAACTTTTAAGGTCCTGTGTTAGATACTCCCATTTCTCCCCCACTCCCAAATTCATGTTTATTCCTTTAAAACCTTCTTGATCATCAGGCTATAACAATCTTTCCTTCAGGAACCTTCTGAGCACCAACCTCTTTCCATAAATTCCTGGGTTCAAAGTAAGACACATATCTGTTATCCATTGGTCATCTAATGGTCATCTAATGACTCATGGTCATCTGTCTTGCCCCCATGGAAACTACTGAAGCTCCTTTTCCCTCTTAGTGGGTTCATCTCTGTGCATGATTGCTATAAATCACATGGGATTCCCTGGGCGTTCGTGTCTGTTTGCCGACTCTTCCTATTGCTAAGTACAGTGGCATGGCACACATATGAAGCTACTTGATAGGATTTGATGATGATGAAGTGATTATAGCAGTGATTTGACATTTCCTTAACATAAGGAATACAGGAGCTGGTCCTTTTGAAGATCAGTTGCCCAGAAACATGACCCACTAGAAAAAGAAACATACTGAAAAGCTGTACCTAGAGAATGATGGGGCATTCAGACAAGGCTGAAAGCTCTGGGGAGAACATGTCTGGTTCAGAGCAGTCCATTAGTAGCTTGATTGGTACTTCCTGATTCCCGCCATTGATTAAGCCAATCAAACTGGTCAAGCTTTTTGGCCATATCTAGTTCAGCATATAGGCACGGCTTGACTTCAACTAATAATGCAGCCACTGGGTAAAGGGAAGCATTCAAATGCTTGGTGTGACTTTGCACGAATCAATTAACCCTCCTTGAGCTTCAGTTTCCTTATCTGTCAAATTGGAGAGATTGGATTAAATGACCTCTAAAGTCCCTTCTAGCTTGAAAACTGTTCTCCTGTGACCTTTTTGTTGTTGTTGTTGTTTATCCAACACTAAAAAGTCCAATAGATTTATCTGACTTATAAATGGAGGAATACAAGGAGAAAAGATGGAAGTCCCTTTTCTATACTGCTTTACTATTTGAAAAATGTTTCCATCACAACAATCTTGTAAGAGATATAATGTAAGTATTATTTTTGTTTTATAGATGAGAAAACTAAAGCTTGAATTGTATAGTGACTTGACCTTGATAATGTCTGAGGTGGGATTCAAATCTAGGTCTCTTCACTCAGACTTCAATACTTTCTCCACTGCAGCTCTCCATCTCTTAATTAGAATATTCATATGTATAGATTGTATAAGACTCAAATTTGAAGATACTGAAACCTGTAGTGAATGGATATACATGAGCCTGGGGAGCCACCCCATTTAGCTTTGTGACTGGGGCATCTTTCAAGTAGGATGCAGATACCATTGGCTTTGGACTCTTCCTCTACCACAAATGGTCAACAGATGGATGTTCTCCACCCAAAGAGAATAATGTCAATATGTGTTCAAATGAACTTTTCCAAACAAACTACTCATTTTGTTGTGTCTGCACGTGACGATGGCTGGGATTTTCAAATAGTTTACATTAAAGCCTTGCTGACATTTATTTGGGGGTGAGACAAGAATAAGTCTTCCCTCCATCTTTAAAGGAACAGTTAGAGAGATAAAACTTGTCTTTTATGAGTGTCATATCTGTATAGACAAACAGACTTTGGAATGTTTTAGAAAAATATTGCAATGAGTTTTTTTTCTGGTTCAGAATGACTAAGAATGAGGTAATCGGGCTCAGCACTATGTTTTAGTTAAAGTTGCACTCAAGAGACTTTGGTTTGCTTCCCAGCTCCACAATTGGGCCAAAAAAGTAATTACAGTGATTAATAATAATATTTAATTTTTACTCTGATGGTCAACTTTTGGAGCTGATTTTATGAGGGGATGGGGCAAGGAGAGAAGGCACACAGAGATGCCAATTGAAGGAAGGACACTAGAACTATATGTTTTAGCTTATCATGCCCTTCCAGGCAACTGCTATACTATGGACAGTTAGATTTTTTTTGGTTGATCATGATTGAGGCAATAGAAGAGTTGAAGGTTTCAATCTCTTTGCACTAATGCTATTTAGTACCCATGTTCATAAATTTTGTTAAAAAGTGAAGGTGATATGGAAAGTTTTGTTTTAGCACAATCTAATGAAGTTATGATTTTTAACATTGTTTGTCCACTTTTCCTCCCCTTCACCATTGGCACAGAGAAGTGGACAGAGTTCTCTGATTCATAAACTCTGGTTTCTAGAAGACCATCATAGCAGATCATAATTCTAAAAGCATACGCTTTGAGCTTAATGTTGGCAATAGCCTATGATGCTCTCTGAGGACTAGAGCTATATCTAGGCTGAAGCACCAGGGATTTGTCCCAAGTTGCCAATTTATTGAGGAACAAATTCAGAGGACTGACAGAAATTTTCAGTCCTTTAGAAGTGTAGTAACAATAGAACTTAGCACAGAGTTAGCAAGAATAAAATAGGAATTTAGCTGATAGTGGACCGGAGTGAGCTCAAGCTCATCATCCCCCTATGTGAGCTGAGGCTCCAATGTCCCAAGGTCTTTCATTAATAGACCAAGGTCTACCCCACCCCTAAATGATTATGCTATTTGTCCCAGGATAAAGTTTGAATGATATTCACCTAAGGCATAAAAACAAAAAAAAAACCTAGAATAACAAAATACATAGAGGTTACTAGAGGAGAATGATGTTTCTTCTTCTTTTTTTTTTTTTTTAACTATGATGTCTTAAGAATCAAAGATGGGAATGATGATTTAAATAAGACCAATTCTTTGGTCGAAGGTATAGGGAATTTTGTATTCTTACAGAGAACCTCATGTTCTTCTCAAGGACAGCATGCTGATAGTCAAGACAAAGAGAATTCCATGATGTCTGGGATCTGATGCAAACATATTAAATGAAAAGTGGAGGGGGGGGGAGGGAACCACTGCCCTCGGCAGGACTGGTCTGTAAGATTACAGTAGCCTTCGGCTGTGCTAGTACCAGGAGGAGTTGCTATGGGAACCATTGAAAAAGATTAAATATAGCAGGGATACATGATTGTGAGAAATGGGTGAGAAAGGGGAATTACATTAATGTAGAAATGATGGTTTGGTGCATTTGTGTGTATTTTTCCCCCTCTCTTCCCAAGTCGCAGTAAAAACCTTTTAATTCATAAACATCCAATTAGGTGGAATGTTATAATGAAATCTGTGAAGTCTGTTCAGAAGACTTGCTTCATAATCAAAGTAGAGAAAATAGCATTTTAATTTTGACAATGAAAATTAAATGATTCTGAACCTTTCTGTGTTTGATCGTTCATCTCACCCTTGGTGCAGACTTCTGTAGCAAGACCTGCCAATACCCCTCCAGTTGTACCAATGACTCCCAGGTTACACTGATAAAATGGTCCTGGAGCATTTTACTCCAGCAGAAGAAAGCCAGTCCTTAGTCCTTCAGCTCTCCTGCTTGGTGCCTCTTGTGTTATTCTAAGTTTATGTTATGGGCTCTCAACTGCTATCCTGTATACTAATCTAGATATTATCTTCTCTCTTTAAGACCCTTCCCCACCTCTTCCTTATCCTCTCAACTAAGGCTGCAACCCAACTCTTTATTAATAAAATAATAACCTTTTGCTGTGAGCACTTTCTTCTCCACTAATCTACATCTCAAAGCTCCCTCTCACCATTACCCATTCTCTCCTTATAATGCCATGCTTTTACCATTAGGGTTGATCTAAACTATCCTTCATCCCCTAATTTTCTGTCTTTTTCTTCATATGATTGGATAATTTCCTTTTTTAAAAAAAACATTATCAGGTCTTCTTTATCCTTAAGAAACATTCACTTGATCCTACTATCCTCTAAAGTCCTAGGTCTGAACTCAGGAAAACTTGAGTTTGAATCCAACCTCAGATACTTAACTAGCTATGTGGTTCTAGTGCAGCCACTTAATCAGTTGACCTCAGTTTCTTCAACTATAAAATGGGGATAATAATACTACCTACTTACAGGTTTGTTGTGAGGATCTAATGAGATAATATTTGTATTTTTTAAAATGCCTGGCACATAATAAGTGTTATTTAAATGCTTTTAGCTGCTAGGTTGCACAATGGTGAAAGTGCTGAGCCTGTAGAGCTCAAATCCAACTTTAGACTGTAATCTTGTAATCTTGGGCAAGTCACTTAACCTCTGTTTACCTCAGTTTACTTAACTGTACAATTGGAATTATTATAGTAACTGCCTCCCAGGTTGTTGTAAGGATTGAATGAGATGTTATTTGTAAAGTTCTTGGCACAATATAGGCATTATACAAAAGTTATTGTTGTTATTGTTTAAGCTATTGTCGTATATTTCTCCTTATTTCTCAAATTCCCAAAAAACTCTGAGGCAGTTTGCTTCCACTTAATGTCTCTACTTCCTCTCTCTCTCACTTCTCAGTACCTCGAGATCTGCCTCTGACCTAATGACTCAAATCAAAATGATTTCTCTCCAAGGTTACCACTTACTCTTACTTGCCAAATCTAATCACCTTTTCTCAGACCCCATCCTTCTTGACATCTCTGGAGCATTCCAAACTGTGGACCATTGTCTCATTTGGGATACTTTACTTGGCTTTTGTGAGGCTGCATACTATTGGTTCTCCTCTTATCTTTCTGACTTTTTATCAGTAATCTTGGCTGAATGATAATATACACTCTATCCTTCATTGTGGATTTCCTGGATTCTCCCCACCCTAACTCTTCATCAGGGGCCATAGGTTCAATGAACTCTATGTGGATGACTCCTGAACCTATCTATCCAACACTAGCCTCTCTCCTGAGTTCTAGTCCCATATCACTAATTGACTATTAAACATTTAAAACTGGATTCCCCTTGAAATCTTGAACTCAGCATGTGAAAAATAGAACTCCATTGTCTTTCCACCCATCTCCTGAACTTCTCTAATTTTGATGATGGCAATATCATCCTTTCAATCATAGCACATTTTCAGACTCCTCCTTGACTCTTTTCTTCTCCTTTCCCCACATATCCAATAATTTTCCAAGAATTATCATTTCTGTTTTGCATCTATTTCCTTCTTTCCATTCACATAGCCACCACTCTGGTTCATATCCTCATTCACTCTCTCTTGGACTGTTGTAATAATGTCCTAATTGGTTCTCTTCCTCAAGCCTCTCCCCAGTTTAGTCCATCTCCACAGTGAGTGTCCAAAATTATATTCCTCAAACCCCATCCCACCATTCCCCTGTTCAGTAGATTCCAATGGCTCCTAATTATCTCTAGAATCATAAATGAACTCCTATTGGTCTTTTAGAGTCCTTTATTACCTAGTACCAAACTAATTATCCAGATATATTATTTCCTTTACATACTCTTTGCAACTATAGATGCTATTCTTCTTGCCTTTCTTCATGTATGACACTCCATCATCCATTTCTATTTTTTTTTTACAGACTGTCCCCACTTCCAGACTTCCAGCTCCCCAACAAATATACTCCTGCCTTCCTGCCTTAACTCTGCCCTATAAAATCTCCTCCCTCTCAACTTCCCTCTCTTCTTCCCTCTCCATACCTCCTCTTCTCTCTCTCTCTCTCTCTCTCTCTCTCTCTCTCTCTCTCTCTCTCTCTCTCTCTGTATTTATACATATATGTATGTATACTATTTGCAATGTATAAATTTTTTTTGTTTAGTCATTTCAGTCTTGTCCAACCCTGTATTGGCAACATTTGGGGTTTTCTTGGCAAAGTTACTGAATTGTTTTGCCATTTCCTTCTCCAGTCCATTTTACAGATGAAGAAACTGAGGCAAACAGGATTAAGTGGTTTGCCTACAGTCATACAGACTAAGTAAGTGTTCAAGGCCAGATTGGAACTCAAAAAGATGAATCTTCCTGACTCCAGGCCTGGCACTTTATTTATTACCCTACCTAGCTGTCCAATGTATGCATATATGTATACAAAAATATATATGTATCATTTATATAAACATATATATGATATGAAAAGTAAACTTCTTTGGTTTAGGGACTTTATTTTTTTTTTCTTTACATCTCCAGCACTTTGCTCACTGCAGAGCACTTTAAAATGTTTGTGGATTTATTAATTGATTTTTTGAATGATGTGCCATTGGTCCCTTGTTTACCTTTGGGATCTTTCTTTAGGGTTATTTAATCCAATTGCCTTGTCCTTGTAAATACTTCATAGTAATTTCTGCAGAATGTGCCAAAGGTAGATTTTTCTCTTACAGGAATATGAGTCACTCAAGATGTTTCAGCTTAGATTGTTTGTTTAAATTTGTAATTTGGAATAAGCACTCCCATTTTCCACTGAAATTCCTGCAAGCTGCTTTCCTATCATCATTCCTTTTTAACTCTCTGTGAGACACTGGGGTGCTGACCCTCATCTCTTAGAGCTGAGTCTGAACTACAAGTTGGATAAGTAATTGGTCCAGGGTTTCAAAAGCCATCTAGAGACCAAAGCCTCATCAAGACTCCCTAACCTGGGCCTTGAGTTTCCAAGGTATTGTTCAGTTCTACCCTGTCATTCTTTCTTTCATTCATTCATGTCCTGTTTACTTAGCCAAAGGAGAGAGATATAATCAGAATAGTATGTTGTTTTTCAGCTTTGAAATGAACTGTTCAGAAGAGAGATTTTTGTAAAAAAAAAAAGTAAAGGGAAAATATTTTCCTCTTTTGCAATTATTCTGGGTCATGTTTCAAAGCAAATCCATGTTAGGAACACACTGCCTTTTTTTTCTGTTTGCTTTGCCTTTTCCCAGAGCATTGAACTGCACCCTACGTTATTGCTGTCACAGTCCACTGAAGAATAGCTGTGTGTCCAATAAGATGATGGTCCCCAAAGGTTTATTCCATGTAGCAAACATCCGGTTATAGTGATCTGTTCTAACAACAGGAAATTTATTTTTAAACTGGGTAATACCTACCACATATTAATGTACTTCACTTTTATTTATTTTTTGCTTTTATCAAATGTTCTTCTGGAAGTTAACTCCCTTTAGGGGGAAAAAAAGGAAAAAGAAAGGTCTCATATAAACTATATCTATAATTGTCTCCTTCTTTGTATCAGCCAGCTACTTTTTCATCTGATGATCAATAAATAATAATAAGCAACAGCAAGCAACATAAAGTCTGGCACAAAGGAAAAGGTCACTGGTTGTCGTTTGCTTCTCTGCCAAAGGAAGGCCGGCCAAGTGTCCTCATTTTAGCAAACTTTAACCCACAGGCTTTGGGCTAGGCTAAAAATCTTTCATATTCACAGACTACATGGCTCATTAACTTTGGGATACTCTATACAAATGTCCCAGTATTATCCATCCATCCTTGGAAGAGGGCAGAAAGCAAATGTATCTTGGATAATTGACATCCTATTATATCTGATGGCCACAGTCATTTTCTGAGGCAAAAGTTGCCCGATACCCTATTCCACTCTCCTTCACAAAGCCTTTCCCCCTTTTAATGTAGGAAGCACGCCTGTCTGTAGTTATCGAAGAAGAGGATAAAAATGCAGTAATTCAATTAATACCAACACTACCCCTCACTGTAGGGCTTGTACAAAACACACTAAATGAAGGCACCTTGGTCCTTTAATAAACCTGTTTGGAATGATCTTCCTGTGTGTGAAGAAATAAGATTTTAAAATCATATCTTAGTGCTTGTGAGCCCAGAGGTTTACAAATAACATCCTTCTCTCCTATCCATGGGGTTTTTCTCATGAAGTGCTGTCAATTGCCACTTGGTTTGACTTTTTCCGAACAAGACTTGGCAGTAATGCTGACCACATCAATTTTATGTTCTGTTTTGTCTGACTCAAGGATATCAGACACTGTTTCATCTTAATGAGGTCTACTTCTACTCCCATTACCAGGTTATTTTCCTCTGATAAATCACAGTGTCCTGTTGTGACATTGCTCCTTGAGTATCCTGTAGGTAAAAGCATATGATGATTCTAGACCCATCTTTCTTTCTATATCAGACTATCTCTTTCTCTAAAATACATAACTAGGTGCTTGATGTTGAATACATTGTCAAAAAATGAGTTTTCTAGTCCAGAACTGATTGGTGTCTTTATTGACTCGATTTCCTTATTAGCTGTGTTTATTCAGTTTATTTTTATGCTGTTAAATTGACAGAAAAATGAGGATGGCTAGTATGATATAGGTGAGTAAAACAGTACTGTACCTCTGCAGCCCATTTCCTTATCTACAAAATGAGCAACTTTTTCTATGTGGAAAGAAAGAAAAGAGGAAGGAAGCAAGGAAGGAAAGAAAGGTGGAAGCATTTATTAAGTGTTTACTTTGTGTCAGACACTCTACTAAGAATTTTACAAATATTATCTCATTTGATCCTCATAACAATTCTAGAAGGTATGTGTTATTATTATCTCCATTTTATAGCCAAGGAGACTGAGGTAGACATAAGTTAAGACAGGCAACTAGTAAATGCCTTAGGTCAGATTCAAATTCATTTTTTCTCATTCCAAACCCATCACTCCATCCATTGAATTACTTTGCACAGGGCAGAGAAAGACTACTGGATTTGGGGTCAAAAGACCTGGATTCAAATCTCAAGATTTCTACTTAAATACTCAACAGTGGGCAAGTTACTTAACATTTCACTTCCCTCATCTGTAAAATGAAGTTCAGTTAGGTGACCTCCTATGTCTTTACTAGCAATAAATAGATGATAATGTTACCTTGAAAGTACAGCCTCAAGTTCATTTCATTTGAATGCTGAAAGGAAAAAATGGGGCCAACCTGGAGAAGAAATGACTTCAGTGCTCCCCGGTTACTACCTCCAATGATCTGGAGTGTCATCATGTGGTAGAAGGATCAGTTTGATTAGTTCTGCCTGGTATCTGAAAGGAGAAGTAAGAGCTTTGGAGGGGATGTCATGAGAAGTCCATCTCACTTCAGCTCCAAGTAAGGAAAAGATAACCTAGCTTTGGCAGATATTGGGTTTCCTCTCACCAGAACTCTTTAAGCAAAGATTGGAGGACCACTCATCAGTAATGTAAGAGAAAGAACAACTACAGAGATGGATATTCATTGGGCGAGTGGGTTTGGGAAAGAGTGCTGACTCTAGTTAGAGGATTTAGGCTCAAATCCTTGCTCCAATTCTTACTATGTCATCCTGGGCAAGTCTGTCAACCTACCTCAGACTCAGTTTCCTCATCTGTAAAATAGGGGAGTAGATTCCATGGCTCTGACATTCTGTTCAAACTCTCTTATTACGTGACATTTGTTTTCAAAAGCTCCTTTCAGCTCCATGGTGACCTGCTTTGGATTCTATCTCTGCATTGCCTTAGAGGGCATCAATCAATCAATAAGTCAGTTAATCAATACATGCAACTAAAGCTCTCCATTCTGGGTCTTAGAGTGGACCACGGTCCAAGAATTATTCTCTTTCATCTCCTTAAAGAGTCTGACTCACTTAAAGAAGTAGTTCAAAATGACACATATTGAAACCTTTTGAAGTGAGACTTTTTATATTAATAGTGTCCACGGAAACAGATGCCATGAGTCATGAAATGGCAGGTAGGCAAGCTAAAGGCATTTATGAAGTGCTTCCTATATGCCAGGCACTGGGCTAAGTTCTGGAAATACAAATAAAAACCAGAAGAAAGAAAATCCCTGCCCTTAAGGAGCATGGAGGAAGACAAGATATAAAATAGAACCGGGAAGGGGTAATGGTGAATTACAGATATCAAAATCTCTTCTGAAAGGTAAATGAAACGTGGCCAGTTTGTGTGTGTTCTTAAAATGAAACTTGGCAATGGTAGAAGGGCACTGGAATGGTGGAGATATGTTCTGGGGCAAGAAGACAGCTAAATTGTGGTGTCAAAAACCAAAGAATCATCTGAAGTACAACCTAGATGGGAAAGGGAAAATGCTCCTGACATGTTTCTGCTAAGCAAACATTACTAAGATAGGTTCCAGGTGAATAGGAAGCTAGTGAGGCTCTTGGCTTTGCCTTAGTAATATTAGCAGATTTGTGTCCCCAACATCCTTATTCTGAAAATAAAGGAGCACGTGATGGAAAAATTGGATGTACCTCTCAGGTCCACTCTCAGTTGAATTGATATTGGTGTCTCTGAAGAAGACTGAAAGTTAATCACAAATTTTAGTTCTCCTTGACTTTCTGCTATGAATTCCAGATCTAGCTTGATGGTATGAAGGATATTATCTCCTTCCACTGCTTGGAAAGTGAATGTCTTCAACCAGTGCTTCCTAGCCTTTGGAATGTCAAGCCTTCTTTTTAATGCCAAATAATTTAATATTCCTCCATATGACAGTAGTTATACTGTTCTCCTACACTGAGAAATCTTTTATGACAAAAGCTACTTTGAATTCAATAGTACTTTAAAATGATTTTTTATTTTACTAAACTAAATAATACCTATACACATTTGAAAAGTAGCAAAATATGTTTCAGGCATCTTATTTTTCAGCATATGGATTTGGTTGTTTGTAGATTTGCAAATGGAATTGTACAGTTCTCAAATTACCTCCCCAGGAACCTCTGCTTTTTGTACTATGACTATCACTTTATAATTTTTTGCTCGATTTTTTTAATGATCTGGAATGCAAGTCAATACATTCAATACTTCAATCCTTACATGTCTTTGAAATCTCATTGATTTGGATCTTCCTTCTGGAAATGAAGATTGCTACCTAATTCGGATTGTGACTCATCCTACATGATTCTTATCTATGTCCTCCAAAAAGCTTACCCCAGAGAAGTTTCACACAGTGGACTGGAGGCTCATCTTTCTCTTATCATTGTGACTATAACAGTGGAACACTCTCATGTTATCTGAATGTCAGCCCTCACCTTGGCTATACGACTGGCTCATCTTTCCCCCCTGAAATACTTGTTCTTTTTTACTACGTTTCTCTTCCTGGTTCTTCATTGGTTATATGTTATAGCCTTCTCACACTCACCATATGCATTTCTAATGCCTCCCTGTAGTGTTTTATTTTAAATTCTCCAAAGGCAGAATAAATGCTACAGTTGATTCATTAGTAATTAGAACCAATGTCAACTTAGTGACAAAAGAATCAACTGTAGTTAGTATTTATTCTGCTTCTTAATTTGCTATGAAAATGATAATATCACATAGAAGATCCATTATTTTTCCCAATGACCCTACAGTAAATTCTAGATTTTTATCTTGTTTTAGCCAAGAGTTGAAAATTGGATGCACTTGTTGGCTGGAGCCCAAGACATCAATCTGAATCAAACAAGAAAGCAGCAAATTTTTATTAAGTACCTGTTATATGCCAGGCGCTAAGCTAGGAGTTAGGATTACAATACAATACAAAAATAATACTGTCCCTCTGTCCTTGCCCTCAAGGACCTTACATTCAACTGAGAGGCACAACATGTATAAAAGCATATACAGATATTATTCTATGTGTAAAAAGCATCTACCAAATAAGTAAAGGCAATTTTGGGGAAAGGACACAAGTAGCTGAGGAGAGGAGAAAAGACAGTGTAGTTAGTATCACTTGAGTAGAATTTTGAAAGAAATAAGGTGAGTTGAGGTGAGAGCATCCAGTACAAAGACGCAGGCAGAAGATGGATTGTCATATGTGAGCAACAGCAAGAAAGTTATTTTAGGTGAGTGTATAATGTCATAGTATTTAGTTATAAAGATAAGATGGAGCTAGGTTGTGAATGTCTTTCAGAACCAAACATGGGGATTCATATTTTGTCCTTGAGACCATGTGGAACTTTTGAAAGGAGTGATAGACTTACATTTCAGGAAAATCACTTTGGGAGCTCTGGAGGATGGATTGAAGAAAGGAGAAACCAATTGGGGAGGTACTATAGTAACCCCCATGAGAGGTCCTGCACCATGGCATTGGTTGTGAGAACAGAGAACATGGAATGATTGTGAGAGATTGTGAAGGTATCAAGGACAGCATTTTTGCTACAGAATGAATATATTGGCATAAATGAGAATAAAGGTTTAAGGATGTCTGGATTGTGAAACTATGAAACTAGAAAGGTGGTGATACACCTGATAGAAGTAGGAAATCTGGAAAAGGAGGTAGGTTTGGGGGAAAGATGAGTTCCATCTTGGATGTAGAAACAATTCCTTAAGAAAAAACCTCAGGAGGCTTAGCTAGACTTTTAGCTCTCATGATTGCTTGGCCCTCTCAAATGGGATGAGCTCCCAATATGTTGTTTTCTTAAATAATAACATTTTAAAAGGTTCTCAAACTTAAATATATATGGAAAAATGATTTAGCAACTGCTGGAACTGAAGAGATTCAAACTATGATGAGAATAGAATATTATGTGCTTTGAAAAGAATAATTCTCTTCTTCCCCCACACTTCCCTACCCTATCTTACACTTTAATATTCTTTTTTTTTTTAAATCCTTACCTTCCGTCTTGGAGTCAATACTGTGTATTGGCTCCAAGGCAGAAGAGTGGTAAGGGCTAGGCAATGGGGGTTAAGTGACTTGCCCAGGGTCACACAGCTAGGGAGTGTCTGAGGCCGGATTTGAACCCAGGACCTCCCATCTCTAGCTCTGGCTCTCAATCCACAGAGCCACCCAGCTGCCCTCCACTTTAATATTCTTGCTCAAGATTTTTATATGTTCTAAAACTCAGGAAAATTAGGAAAATAATGCTAGTCTCTGTCACTTTACTCTTCTTTTCTCCTCTTTCATTCTTCCATCTTACCCTCTGTCTCTTACTCACAGATACACATACATTCATAAAGTTAAATAAAGAAGAAATTTCCCAAATGACAAAGAGTTTGATCTGATTCTCCCTTCTCAGACAAAATTGGTCATCCTTTTGTGATTCTCTTGATGATTCCTGTAGCAACTTCATATTCCAATCCATCTGTAAATATTTAAGAATCAAAAAGTTCACGCCACTCTCGCTGCCAAAGTGACACCCCATTTAAATTTCTCACAAATGTGTTCCAGATTGGGAAATCCTCTTTGATGTTGTGAGTCTAATGAACTGAGCACCCAAGTGGTTTTGCAGCAGCAGTGGGGCTGCACCACCACAAGCAAATATGGTAATCTTGTAGAGATCACCTGGGACAACCCATACACAGGAGGCCAAACTGAATGTACTTGCTTTGAAGTGACAGGTCAAAAGTATTTTCCAGGTTCCCTCCCACCACTGACCCTCACTCCCCATCACCACCCCAAGAGAGGGCTTGATCCTGTCATCACCAAATCAAGGTCAACACCAAAGAGAGATGACGTGTTGATAAACAGTTCTTTTTCCAGGGCTAATGTCATTTACAGTTCTCTTGACAGGTGTCTTTTAATAGGGCTTTTAGTAGGCTAAGAAAAGGTTAAAAAAACCCTTCTTAATTGGGTATAAGGTGCTAGGATATTTTGGACTGTTTGCAAAAAAGAATGTGTCAAGTGAAGACAATATTGAAAGAACCAAAATTCAAATCAATTTAGAAAAAAGGGGAAAAAAACTTCAGAGTGTCTATTTGAATCTATTCTCGGAAATTAGTTCGAATCATATCAGATTCTACCTTTTTCCTAATAGGCATAAATTATTTCTGATCAATAGTATATAAATTCCTTGCAGACAGGGAATTTTTTGTTTTGGTCTTTGTATCTCTGGTGCCTATAAACACAGACCATATGATTAGTACATATGTGTGCATATATGTTTGTGTGCATATATACTCATATATGTACATTTATATACATACAGGTATATATGTATATGTAGGAGGGAGACAGGAGAGAGTAGAAATTGAATATGTATTTGATGCATTTAATTTAATTGAACTAAGACCTAGCTAGCTTTTGAAGCTCTACTAACATTTTCTTTTCTACCTCCTTCTCTGAAGGGCAAATTAAAGGATGTCTATTCTTCGATAGCTTTATTTTAACATCATTTTTATTTTTAAAAGTTTTGCTGATTATACCAGAGATGCTTCTCAATATTCTCCTTCTCCTTTGTGCTAAATAAAAATACTTAAGTAAAAACATCCTGCACAACAACCTTGTGTGACAGCATGTACAGGCTGTCCCCCCACCCCTAAAAAATCTCTGAGAGAGTAAGAGTGAGCTAAGGCATTGAGAACATCCCGTGCAATATTACTCACCTGTATTCTCTGACTTCTCTATGGAGATTAGAATTCTACTAACTTTAGAAAATTGTTTTTAAATCTAAACTATACTACAAGTCAATAGATGCCTGATTCTCTTCTGGTGAAGACATCTCCATAGTTTCTGTATGACAACTATTGGTGACTGATGTGGGAACTTGAAATATAGAAAAAGAAGGAAAATTTGAGCAGAGCAGGAGGGAAAGAGGAGGAGGAGGAAAAAAAAGAAAAGTGAGAAATTGAGAATAAATTGCCAGTTCATTTAAGAAATAAGGGCCTTTGGCAATATAAGTTTTGCTGATAGACATTTATCATGGGCCACCACAAGGAAAGTCCCTTAATGAATTATTAGCTTGTCTTGCTTCTTACAAAGAGATTTAGCAAACAGCCAAATGGGTCTGAGGATAAGAGACATGACAGAATCTTTGCTATAAGCAACTGACATTCATTTTGATGCTACTACTCAAGAGATTTCTTGTTACCTGGGAAGTTGATGTATATTTGGTAATTAAGTAAAATAATTTCTTGGTCTTCTTATTTTGTATATCAATGGAGTGATGCTTTCATCATTCTGATCCCTGAGCTTCAGTTCTACATCACCAATTTCCTATTGGACATTTCAAGTTTGATGTACTTCAGACATCTTCCACTCAACATGTCCAAAACTGAGTTCATTCTTTTGTTTTAAACCTTGCCCAGCTCTGTTGAAGGCATCCCCATTCTTCCAGTGTCTCAGATACATAATCTTGATATAATCCTGGACTTCTCACTCTATTTTAGCCCATATGCAACCAGGCACTAAATCTTGCCCTTTCTACCTTCACAGCATCTCAGATCTGACCTTTCTTTCCATTCATATAACACCTTAGTTCAGGTCCTCATCACCTTTTACCTAGGTTATCACAATAGCTTCCCATTTGGTCTCTCTACCTCGAATCTCTTCCCACTTTAGTCTATCTACCTATACAATGCTGCAAAGGTAATTTTCCTTAAGTACCAGTTTGAAAATGTGACTCCCCTACTCAACAAACTCCAGTGGCTTCCTTTTTCCTTCAGAATAAAATATATGCTTCTTCATTTAGCTTTTAAAAAGCCTTATACATCCTAGTCCAAATCTTTCCAGTGTTTTTATACTTTACTCCCCCATTAATCTATGATCCAGGTTTTTTAAAATCTCTATTTCTCTTACATGACACTCCCTTTCCCATCTCTGTGTCTTTTCACTACCTGTCCTCCATTCCTGGAATGTATTTCCTCCTTTCCTCTCCTTCAAAGAGTCACCCTCTTTCTTTTACCTGCGGCTCAGGCAAGTTTTTTTCCTGATCTCCCCAACTACAAGCATTCTCCTTCCACAATCACTTGGCATTTAACTATTTTGCATATATTCATTAACTTTATATTTACCGATTCTAATCAATAAACATTTATAAACTTTATATTTATCAATTTGAATCAATAAACATTTATTAAGTGTCTACTAGATGCCAGGTACTCTGATAAAGTATAAGGATACAAAAAGAAGTAAAAGACAACCTCTGCCTTCAAGGAGACACCATGAAAATAGATATATATGAAGCAAATTATATACAGAATACAAAGGAGATAATCAGCAGAGGGAAGGCACTTGTTCTTTGCCTGCTCTCATAGTTTGTACTGGGCTAATTCCTTGGGATAGTGTCCATTTGTTTATTATAGTGACTAGCTTCCCAATGCTCAAATATTACCTTCACCTCCAATTTCTGATGAACAATTCCATGTTTGGTTCCAGTTTAAGGGGTTACCTCTAGTAATGGGGAAAGGGGTACAGAGGAACCAGAAAAGGTACCCAGATTATAAGAATAGTTCAAGTTGGATTCACTGCTTGTTGACAGTTTTATTCCCACATAGTAAGGGAAAGTTATATAGTTAAGAATCATAGACCTGTTCCAAAACATTGAGAAGCTAACATACAATCTTGATTAAGACTTTGAAAGAGGACTACTCAATAGCTATTATCCATTTTACTTGCAGTGAATATAACCCAATAAGTCAGAAGGAAACCCTTTTTCTTGGTATTCTCTTTTTCTCTGTGGACATTTCGGCCATCTTGGCTAATTTGCCATTGTTGCTATTGCTACCACAGTTGCTCCAGTAGCAAATAACTTACTATTAATTGTTAATAAGAGGGGAAGACTCCAACTAGCCTCTGTCCAAGATCTTCCAATGAAAGAGAATCCACAGTCTCCCAGGGAAGCCTTTATGTTTCAGAAAGCTCACATTCTTAGAAAGTTCTTTCTGATAATAAAATATGCCTCATACAACTTCCATCTATTGCTTCTAGTTCTGCCTTTTGGGGTCAACCTGAATATGTCTAAAACCTCTGTGATGTGACAGCCTTTTACGTACTTGAAATTTGCTCACCTATCTCTCTACCCTACAGCTACTCTTTTCCAAGCTAACATCTTTAAATCCATGGGTATGTGCCATGCTCTCCATTCATCTCACCATCCTGGCTCCCCTCTTCCAGACATACTCTAGCCTACAGACATTCTTCCTGAACTGTTGCTCCCAGAACTGAGCACAGAATTCCAGATCTGATCTACTCAGGTCATTTCTTTTTCTCATTCTGGATGGGTTGCTTCCCTCAAGGAAGTATAGGTTTCTTAAAAAAAAACAGCTTTGATTAAGCATTGGTTTTATTATCAGAAATTATGCCATGTTGTAGAGTCAAATAGAACTTATAATCCACTAAAACCCCAAGATATTTTGTACAGAAGCCATACCTACCTATGATGTTCTGTTTCTGTCCTCTTGTTCCTGTAGATCTTTTTTTTCAAGAGTGGAAGGGGAAATTTTTGCAGGCATAGAGAGTTGTCTTTTTTCAAGACTTCTGCCTGAAAAGAGAAACTCTAAAATTGAGTTAAAGTGCTAACTATATTCTCTTTTTCAAAATTGGATTGAAGGCATTTATTTCTCTATAGAACTGGCTTTAATTATTAGTCATATGGAAGATTTGCGGACCTCGCTCAGGAATCAGGATATTACGTCTTCCTCTTCTCGGACTGTGTTTTGAGCCCTAACAGACTGATCCAATTAATTGCTCTTTCCCACTTATTGCTGCCTTTTGTGTGCTTTTATTCCACCTCTTTTGAACTCACAAGTCCTGTTCAGCACTCAGCTTTCACAGACCCACACAGACACTCATTTTCCTCTTTATCTTATGCTCTTTGGTTAAAACATCCCTCCCCTCCCCATCTAAAAGCTCTGTAGGCTGCATAAGGATGTCACCTGTGAGCTGCATTTTTCTGCTAAAAATGTGTCGGCCATTCCCGCCTCAGTGGTAACCTTCCCTTGACCATAATTAGCTTATCTGCCAAGTCCAATTAAAACTTTCATCTCTGTCGAGTCCCAGAGAAGCTTAGTAGCTGAACCTTCCTGGGTTTCTCTTGATGTTTTGAAACATCCCTGTCTCTGTTTATCTCTTTCTATAAAATGTTCATATCCTGCCTGAAAGACAAGTAAGAGTGCCTGCCAGTTTACTTTCAACCCATCACCTTTTTACTGACAGGTATCCCTGAAAAGACGAGGGAGATAGGAAAGCTCATGGAGGCCCAGGCATTCCATATAGTAGAATGAAAAAAGAAAGGGTTGTGTTGGTTGTTAGATTTTGGTAAATGGATTTTAGGAAATTAAGGAGTATTCTGAGTATAGAGTATAATCCTAAGCTTGCAGAAACATGGAGGAGAGAGGGAAGGAGGTAAGAAAGGAAGGAAGGAAGGAAGGAAGGAAAGGAGGAATGAAGGAAGGAAGGAGGAAAGGAAGGAGAAAGCGCTAAATAGCCTAAGAAGGGATTCTAAAAATGAAGATGGAAATTCCATTCATGCCCACGTGCTTCTTTGTATGAATTTTGAGTAAAGGAGGATTTAAGTTTGAGGCATCAGAAGAGTATGGATCTGTGGTAAGATAGGAGTAGGGTTTTTACAGGAAAAGATTGTGAAAGAAGCATAATTTATCTTCGTTGTCATTCAATCTATCACCAGGCATTTATTAAATATCTGCTATGTTCTAGGCATAGTCCTGGTTGTTAGGGATAAAAAATCAAAATGAAATAGTCCCTGTCCTCAAGGAGCTTACATTCTATAAGAGTTGATAGTGTATACACATAGATGCATATCTATAATATATATGAATTATATATATATTATATATGCTATATACCCAAAATACAGAGTAATTATTTTTTAAGGGAGAAAGAAAGAGGGAGGGAGGAGGGAGGTAGAAAGACACCAACAGTTGGGAACATCAAGAAGGACTCCTGTAGAAGTCTTGAAGTAAACTATGGATTTTAAGGGATGGAGGTAAGAACAGGGTGGTGAGTTCTCCAAGCAGGGATATTAATAATAACCATAGCTAACCTTTATGTAGTGCTTCAACATTTGTAAAGGGCTTTGCAAACCTCAAAGTGTCGTATAAATGCCAACTATAGCCATGTAAATCCATAGAAGCAGAAGATAGAATCCTGTGTGTAAGTAATAGCAAGAAAGTCAGTTTTGGTTGCCTTTCGAGTGCATGAAGTGGAGAAATATATAGGGAAATAATAGAGTAATTCTAGAAAGTGGGTTGGAGCCAAGTTTTAGAAGATGCAATATTACCTTTCCCTTCAGTGTCACTCTTGACCCTAATAGCCCTTTACTTCCAAATATTTCAGTGCCTTCATCCTGTCCCCTGGAATCTTAGACCTAACTGCTCCTCCCCCATTTACAATCCTACCTTTTCTGCAAGAAGAGGTCATCTAATAATTCACCTTAGAGTGTGAATGGAATCTATTGACCTAAAGAGCTCTGGTTAATTTAAGAGCTTAAAATACCTCTTAATTCCTTAAAATATATATTACTGAAACCCAACCAGCCAATGACAAACCTCTTTCTTAATTATTTTAACTTCCATAAGATAATGGTACCTTAAACTATGGGAAAGCCTTTATTTCATAGCAGCATAGAGTTTCTGCTTAGTTCCCAAGACAGTTGTTAGGAGAGTATTTAGAGAGCTATAAAAACATGAGCTCTTGTTATTGTTACTTATCATCATCATCATCATTATTATTTCAGGCATCCACTGTAGACCAATGGACAAATATTTTTATCCAAAAGGACTTTCTGGGCACCTCTCAAATGACACCATTTCCTGGCCACCACTTCAATGCCTAACTGGTAGGATTGCCTCTAGGAAGGAGTTAGAACAAGAGTCTTATTCATGGAATTATGGGAAGGGCTGGGGAGTAGAGAAGAGAAAAAAATAAGGGTTGAGAGGCCAAGAAAGATTGCTTGATTCAGACTTTATATTCTTTTTCTGCTCTCAACTGCTGCTTGATTGTTCTACTTTATGATACCTCTTTTGGCTTGCACAGGTGTTCACAGTCACTGGCCTGGTCACCCATACTCTCTCAAAGGGTAAAGAGGAATATGGCATATCACTGGAGTAGAACTGAAGTCCCTGTTTCCCTAGCTTAGATTGGTTTCCCTAGAGAGCAAGGGTTCTCCCTGGCCACTGAAATGCATGAGGAGTAACCCATGCGATGACAGGTATGTGGTGATGGAGCGAGTGACCACTTGGTCATGTGGAAATCCACTGAAGGTCACTGAGCAAAGCTATCTCAGTGCTTATGTCCTCCAAGGAATCCTGTGTGTAGGAGATAACATTGTCCTAGGAGTCTATGCCTTGGAAAATGACTTTGTAGTGAGAGGCTTTGGGTGAGTCAGTATCTAAGTCCCTTGAATGAAGGTGAAGGTAAAATTGCTTTATGTGATAGATCACTTTGTAGTATACAAAGAGGACCCATGTACTGTGCTCAGGAATCCTGCTTCTCATGGGTGAGACCAGCGATGCTTCGAATTTGTGTCCTGGACCAGTCTGAGGAAGCCTACAGACACATCCCTTCTCAGAACCATGTTTTTAAATGCATAAAATAAAATACTTTGTCTCGTAACCGAAATGCAGTTAACAAAGTATCTTCTAAAACCAAGTTCATGGAACCCATGTTAAAAAGCCCTGGACCAGGGCAGCAAGGTGGCTCAGTGGATTGAGAGCCAGACACAAAGATGGAAGGTCCTGGGTTCAAATGTGACCTCAGATACTTCCTACTTATGTGACCCTGGGCAAGTCACTTAAACCACATTACCTGCCTTTCTCAGCTCTTCTGCCTTGGAACCAATACATTGTATTGATTCTAAGGTGGAGTGTAGGGAGTTGAAAAAAGCCTTGATGTAGCAAAATTTAAACTAATACTGTAGAAATATCATCAGAATGGATCATAGGATCATATGTTAGAGCTGGAAAGGAAGGAAGAGAGAGAGGGAACATGCATTTATTAACCTCTTACTAGTTACAAGCCTCATTTTATAGATGTTATCTCATAGGATGCTCATAACAACCATAGGCAATACGTGCTATTATTATTCCCATTTTGTAGTTAAGGAAACTGAGATAGAAAGAAGTGACATGCCCAGGATCACACAATTTGTAAGTGTTAGAGGTCAGATTTGAACTCAGATCTTCCCAATTCTAGGTCCACAACTTTATTCCCAAACTATGGTTCCTAATTACCTATAGTGCAAGGAAAGGAGCTTAGAGATCATCTAGTTTAATTACCTTAATTTACATATGAGGAAGCCTAAACCAGAGAGATTAGTTGACTTGCCCAGATCACATTTAGTAGGTAGCAAAGCCTGGATGTCAATCCAAGAATTCTCCAAACTAAGCTGTCTTTCTACTATACTGCAGTGCCTCAGGGGGTCAGGACTAGTCCCAGATCTATTCATCTTTAAGCTGTTTGACTTCTGGCAAGCTATAGAACTAATGGGAAAGTGGATCAAAGTACTAGATGTGGAGTCAGGGAGTTGGGTTGGAATCTCAACTCTGTTATTTATTACCTTGTGATGTTAGCCAAATTATTTTTTTAATTAAACATCTGAATAAACAAAAATAAATTTTCTCTAATTCACCCCCCAACATGAAAAGAAAAAGCAAAAACAAAACCCTTGTACAAATATATATATAGTCAAGCAACGCAAGTTCTTATATTGGTTATGTCCGTGTGTGTGTGTGTGTGTGTGTGTGAGTGTGTGTGATTCTGTACCCTGAGTCCAGGAGTATGCTAGAGCCAACTCAACCTAGGAAAGCCCATTGTTAAAATTTCTGAGTAAGAATCTATACCTCAGAGATGAGTTAAAACTAAAATTCAGAGTTTGATTTACTATTTTATTGAAGAGAATTGAAGAAAGTGATGGATAAATGTTAATAATAATATTTTAAGTTATAATAATTATGTTAATAATAATAAAAAATTTAAAATACATTTTGTAAAAAGGGTTTTTTTTTCTCCCTAAAGAGCTAGTTGTTAAACATTTACAAGCACACCACTGCCTGGGTCCATTGTCTCTCTCAGAATATGGGTAGTATGCTCTATCATTGATCTTCTGGAATCATGGGTGGCCATTACATTAATTAGAGTTCTTAAGTCTCTCAAAGTTGATTGCTTTTAAAGTGTTATTGTTTATTGATCAAATTGTTTTCTAAGTTCTGCTCACTTCTTTCTTTATCAGCTCATGCATGTTTTCCCAGGTTTCACTAAAATTATGCTTTTCATCATTTTTTATGGCACAATAGTATCCTATCATATTCATAGACCATCATTTATTCATCCATTTCCCAAATGATTAGCATCCCTTAGTTTCCAGTTCTTTGCAAATATAAAAAAGACATGTAATAAATATTCTGGTACTTATGGGCAATTTTCCTCTTAAAAAAGTACCTCTAAACCTAGAAGTCAGATATCTGGGTCAAAAGTCAGTTGTCATTTAGTAATTTGGCCATAGTTTCAAATTGTTTCCTTGAATGGATGGACCAACTCAATAGAATATTAATATGCTTGTTGTCTTGAAAAGTCACTTAAGCACCTTAGAGATCCCTTTGTCTTCTGTAAAATGAAAGTGTTGGACTGCATGCCTATAAACCCCCCTTTTATACACTTAACTCATTGATCCTATGATATTGATTTTTTGTGGGGGTTCCACTTTTTCACCTAAAATGAACTTGAAGGCTCTTTCCTGTTCTAATATTCTAGGATGTGGATTTAAAGGCACCGAGAGAACAATAGGGATATTAAAATATTTGTATAAAAATACTGTATTACTAGAGACTTTCTTTAATTACCAAGTATCTCTTCATAAGGAGCTCTAAAATCTTGAAGTCGGATTAAAGGATGAAGAAAATTTTATTCTCATTTCAGTTCAATCCCTGCTGCCTAAAGCATCTTTGTTATGCTCTTTTGGTCATGGTCTTTTTATACCGGAGAGAGCAATTGTCTTGGGTAATTACGGCTTAAAATTTTTGTTGTGTGATGAGTTTTTTATGAGTTTTTACTTCAATGCTGGGCAAACTTCTTATCTGAGAACAACAGTGGTGATTTGAATATTGACATGGGGTATGGAATATAGCTGATAGCCATTTACAAGGTGGCCTTTTGGGGGTAAAAGGAAAGGTCCCTGTGAACCCCCTCTCCACTAAAAATGCCTCCTCATCTGCTCACTGATACTTGAATTGGATTTCTTAGAGGACCAAGCTTTTTATTTCACAGAGTTACTATTTTAAATGTCATCATTTGTAGGAAAGGTAATAGACTGAGTTATAGAGGTCCAATGTATTATTGCAGAATCAAATTGGAGTTGGAATCCAGAAGATCTGCATTCAGATTTTGCCTGTGATATTAATTTTGGTACTGGATAATCTATAGCAATGAGGGAGCTAAACTTTCTAAACCTCAGTTTCCACAGTTTTTTGGAGGGGGTTGGGAGAGGGACTAATTATATCAGGTTTTTTTTTGAGATTTTGGTCTATAGATAGAGATGATCAACAGGTAGTTAGAAATATGATACTAGATTTTTCAGAGGAAGTTGTGGGTAGAAATAGAGATTTGGAAATTATATGATTAGAGGTAATCATTTAATCTTTGAGAGTGGATGACATCATCCTGGAAAAGAACATAGAGGAGAGCTAAACACAGAACTTTGGGAGATCCTCACACTTAAGAGATGAGAGGAGGATAAGCCAGAAAAGGGATATCTCTCTCTATATCTATATCTATATCTATATCTATATCTATATCTATATCTATATCTATATATATATATATATATAGAGAGAGAGAGAGAGAGAGAGAGAGAGAGAGATTTAGAGGAGAGAGAACTACAGGAGTAAAATATTTCAGCTATATTAAGGAAGTCAAAGATGGAAATGAAGCCATTGGATTTATTAAGGTCATTAGTGATTTTCCCATAGAATATTAGTTTGAGAGGACACTTCTTAAATCATCTACTTCATGTGAGAGTAGGCACCACTTGCCCAGCCTGCACACAACTAGCAAATAGCAGAATTGGGAGGCGAACCTAGGTCTTTCATTGTTCTGATAGGTTGGGGATGGATTGCCCAAGGTCCCATTTCCAAATAAGTTGTATTGGTGAGAGATTGTATTGATGAGAGATTTTTGAGTAGTTGTGGGACAGAAGCTGAATTATAAGGTTTTGGAGAGTGAGTGGGAGGTGAGGAAATGGAGACAGATAGTAGGTTATATTTCTAGAAGTTGATAGGGAAAGGGAGAGAGACTGATAAAAAGGGAGGGAGTAGGAGGGAGAGTGGGAGAATGAAGGAATGGGCCTATAGCTTGTGGGGGTGGCAGGGTCAAGAGGTTTTTTTGTATGCCTTAGAATATGGTGACATTCGAGCACTTTCGCAGGCTAATGGGAAGGTACCACAGAGAGGGAGAGATTGAAGGCCTGTGAGAGAAAGGATGATTGATGAAGGAAGGTCATAGAGGATAGGCGATAGGCTCAGATCAAAGGTATATGTGGAAGAGTTAGCTTTCTCAAGGTGGAGGACTGCCTTTTCTTTTAAGCCTGAGAACAGGAAAGGAATGGTAAGATACTATAATGCTTAGAAGTGGAAGAATTAGGGAGTTCATTCTTACTTGTCCTTGTCTTTTCAATAAAGAAGGAAATGAGATCATCTGCTAGGAGTGTGGGAGAAGAGGAGGATCTGAAGGGTTGAGGAAGAGGAAGGAAAAGGTTTGGAACAGCTGCTGCTGTGGGGAATATGATAGAAAGTCAGTAAAAAATGAATGAAAGCATCGGCATGCAGGTGTGAGGACATAATTAGATGGCATAAATGTGTGGTGGACATAGTCAGCAAGATTTCCTGATTCTTGCTGCCATATTTGGCACCAAAAGAATGCTTCTCAGATATTCTTTTGTTGGCAAAACTCACTTTCACGAAGGTCCTTCCAACAGTCTTTAAAATGCTTTTAAATATTTGAAATTTCATTAACGTGAATGCTTCTTTTATCGATGCAGATGCAAATCCTCTATGCCTTAAGCATGATATTTTGTGTTTGTTATTTATGAGGTATAACGACCAAAAATATTCCCGACTTAGTGGCCACCATTCTGTCCATGAGTTTCATAGTATAGCTGGGCCCATCCTTGGATGATAGACATAAATGATTCTGACATTGCTAACCTTGCTGACAGGATAGAAACTGCCAGTACTTATACTCTATTGCTGTCATTTTTAAGAATACAGTGTCCTACCTATTCATGGTCACTTATATGTATGTTAAAATCATGTCTAACCCTTGATTATTGATGGTATTAAGTGGCACAACACCGACTTAAAAAAAATTGAACATTAAAATCCATTTAAACTGCTTTTAGCCATCTTTCAAAAATCTAAGGAGCTGTCGTGTGTGAAAGGGATTAAATTTGTTCTTTTTGGTCCCAGAGGGAGAACTAGGATCCATGGGTGGATGTTACAGAAAAGAAAATTTAGACTTGGTGTCGGGAAAGACTTTCTAACAATGAGAGCTACCCAGAATTGGCTGGCTGCCTCAGGAGGTCCTTAAGACCCTTAAGCAAAGGATGGGGTGAGGGATAACTTGTCAGGCTTTTTTTTTATAGATGGGAATCCCATTCAAGTACACATTAGACTAGATTGAGCTTAGAGATCCCTTACAACTTTGAGATTCTGTGTTCAAAAAGCTCTTTTGTTTTCATTTGTATGAAACTTAGTTTTGGCAGCTGGCTCTGAAGGTAGCGTAGAGATTTCTGGAACCCATTAGTGAAGCTGGAATGTCCTTTGGCGAAGCAGTCAATATGGAGTATAAAGATTTCTCACTTCCTTGCAATTACCCAAGCAGTAACACTGCTACCTTTAAGATCTTAGGAGTTAATTTTCAAACCTTTCTTGCTGACTTGCACTTATATGAGCTTGTGTCTACATTCATGGATGCCAACATTTCACAAGTAAAATGATCAGGTATTCATGACCAGCCTGAAGCTTGGTTTTCTGTTGATTTTGAACATATTCTCTTACGGGAATTGTTGCAGTGAGGGAAGGAGGGGGAGCAGTGGCTTCAGGCTTCTACTGGCCCAAGTTTCTCTTTGAAAATGAAAAGCCAAATCTACTAAAATGAAAATTCTGCTTATGGCCTCAGTGAAGGGCAATTCAGTGAACACCTTTGATTGGCTAAGGGCCAGCTGCGGATTTGATGTTCTCCCTGAATGATACACTCATTGTGAGGAGAGGGATCGGGGTGGGGGAAAATGGGAGGGGGCAGAGTTCTGGAAACCACAGGCCATACTTGGAAAAACCCCTCAGATTTAAAGGTTGACAGCTTAATAAATGCCCTTTGATGGTGGAGTCCAGACAGATTTATTGACAAAGTTTAAAAATCTATAAAATGAATACCATAATACTTTCCATATACCACTGATGTAATGAAAGAGTTGTAAAGCATATTCTGAGTTTTCTTTGAAAGAAAGCTTCTATATGAATAGAAGTTGATAGTATTATTACCTCTCTCCATTCCCTCCCTTCCCCATTCCCTCCACCAGTTTCCAGGGCAAGTAGACCAACACTTATCATTTTCCTCTAGCACTCTGTCTCACAAGAAATCAGAGGAAAATTCAAGGACTTCTAGCAATAACCATTGTCTATACCTTTCCTGTGACATGCTGTTAGGTTTCAGAAAAAAAACCATTAGCACTAGCTGATGAACTAGAGTGGTGTAGTCAACAGCAGCATCAAACAAGTGGAAGGATGGCTTAGATAATAAGCCCCTTCTGGCAGCAGGGTTCCTAGATGCTTGTGTTTTAGAAATTCACAGCTCTAGAAGCATAGCATAGTTTAATTATTGTTTTATCATTTACAGAGCTCCAAAGTACATTGGGTGTCCTTGGAAGATGCATACATGTTTTTCCTTGGCCATGAGTAGGATTATTAAAGTAATTTCTAATTTTTTCTAGCTGCAAGGTATATCAGTCTTAATTACAGGTTATTATATACTCATCTTAATCTTTAACTTCTGGAGGGCAGTCAATTAAGTTGGCTTTTTATAGAAGCAGTTCATCTTTCTTCTCTTACTCATTTTTCATCACTTATTTCTGTTGCTTGAAGTAATAAATATATGATACATAGACACACATATTCGCTTTTTTCCTTATAACTTTGGTAGATCGCCAACTATTGTTTGGTAATATAACCAATGTATGTTTTTCTATGTGCCTAGAATCATGTTAGATGTCATTTACATAAAGGCATTTATCCCATCTATCTTTTTGTCAAATGATGCTTTCTCAAATGGGGAGAGAGTTAACTGGGTATTTTAATATAATCAAGACATTAATTAATTAGTTAAAAACTAAATGACTTCTAAGTTTGTACTCTCAGCTGTAACTTCTTTCCTGAGATCTTGCTTGATATCGTCCCCTGACCTATTAATATTTCTTCTTATTGCCTCAAGTGAAAGATGTGTAAAACAAAGCCATCCCCTTTTCCCCAAACTGGTTTCCACTCATGACTTTCCTGTTTCTGTCAATGGTAAAATCCTGTTTCCCATCACCCAGATTCAAAGCCTCAGAGTAATCTTTTTTAAACATCATTATTAATCATAAACACCTTACATTTATTATATAACATCATAACACCTTCCAGTTTTACCCTTATCTGGAATCAATGTGACTGTAGTCAAGATAGATGATGAAGGACAAGCCAAGAAACTGCTAGAATTAATGGAAAACTTACTTCATACAGAAGAGTTTGCAAAGTACTTTTGTTGGAACTGAACACCATTGTGAAGTAGGTAGGATATGTGTAGACAGCTCCAGTTAAGGATACTGAGGCTCAGAGCTGTTAAACGATTTGCCTAAAGCTTCATACCTTGCAAAGGGTAGAGCTAGAAGTTAAACTCAATTCTCTTTATATTATTCCATCTGGCTTCTCTCTGAAATATCTTTACATGGCTAAGCATGGTAGCACATGCCTATAACTCTTGCTACAAGAGAGGCTGAAATTGGTATATATCATTTGAGTTTGGGACTTCACAGTCTGCTAAGCCAACCTTGGTATTCACATTACATCCAGAGCCAAAAAGGAGGAGCCCCTGAGACTGGAGGACCATCAGCTTGTCTAAGAAGGAGTGAACTGGCCGGTCCAGGACAGAAATGGAGCTGATAAAGCTCCCATACCAATCAGCAGTGGGATTGGTCTGTGAGCGCCAGCCGTACTTTCAGTCAGGGTGAGCCCCAGTCTCAAAAAACAACAACAAAAAAGAAAAATGGGTTTGTATGACTGAATAAGTAGCTTAGCTTCATGCCTAGAGGGTCAGACTCGAAGACCTTGGTTCTTGTCTGGTATCTAACATACCATATTGTATGACTATGGCCAAGTCATTTAACCTCTTGGGGCTTCAGACATATCTTAAAAATTATCTGTGGTGTATTGAGGAAGGGAGTTTCCATACTGGAGGTCCTATTCACTAATGAAATCACAGGTCAAGTCCAGACAAACAAAAAATTGTTGTATTTATTTACTTATTTATATGTTGTGTTCCTCCAAATGGAATGCCTTGTGCCTTGCACATAACCTGCACTTAACAAATGTTTATCCAATGAATTGAATATTTCAATAGCAACTTAGAAAGTTAATGCAAAATTAGATTTTCATTGTTAGAACTTATATCCAATATCTGAAAGAGATATTCCTATTGTACTTTGCTCTGATAAACCCACATTTGGAGGCAATAAAATGACATTAAAAAACAAACAACAAAACATTTACCTTCTGTTTTAGAATTAATATTATGTATTGGTTCTAAGGCAGAAGAGAAATAAGAAGTAGACCACAGGGGTTAAGTGACTTGCACAGAGTTACATAGCTAGGAAGTATCTGAGGCTAAATTTGAACTCAGGACCTCCCTTCTCTAGGCTTGGCCACTGAACCACATAGCTGTCCCTAATATGGCATTTAAAAAAAAGGACTTTAGTAAATCAATGCAAAGGGAATAAGCATGAGTGAAGTGTTCACTGTGCTTTACAACTATTATCTCATTTAATCCTGGGCATAGAGGTGACCAAGATGATAAAGAGCTTCATGCTTTATGAGGATCCACTGAAGGAAATAGAAATGCTTTGCCTGAAGGGAAGACTTGGGGTGGGGAAGAGGAGATGATAGCTTTCTTCAAGTATTTGAAGGGTTGTCATGAGTAAGAGGAAATAGACTTGTTTTTCTTAGCATTGGAAAGTAGAGCTCAGTGTAATAGGTGTTTGGAAGAGTCAGATTTCACTCTGATGATATAAGGGAAGATTTCCTTCCATTTTGTTGTTATTTTTGTTGTCTGACTTTTTGTGACCCCATTTGGGTTCCTTTTTGCCAAAGATGCTGGAGTGGTTTGCCATTTCCTTCTTCAGCTCATTTTATAGATAAAGAAACTGAGGCAAAGAGGGTTAAGTGACTTGCCCGGGGTCATTAAGCTAATAGGTTATATAAGGAAAACCTTTCTACCAGTTAGAGATAGCCAAAAATAGAATGGATACCCCCATGAGTGAGTGAGCCCCCTCTCTCTAAAGAACTTCTAATTAAAACTAGGTGACTATAATCTTTAGGAAATACATTGAAGAGTGAAATGTATGCACTTATATGTGGACATATAGAAATATATGTTGTCTCCCTTAAAAGAATATCAGTTTCCTGAAGGTAAGAATAACTTCATTTTTTTCTTCATATCTCACTTCTTCACACAAAGTATGTACTTAATAAATGTTCATTGATTATTTTTGATCCCTCTTACTTCTTTAATCTCATATCCAATGAGTCACAAAATTCTATTGATTCTTCCTTTGTAAGTTCTCTCACACATGCTCCTTTTCTTCTATTCCCAGTGCTACCACCCAAGCTCATAGGAATGTAAGATCTCACAGCTGGAAAGGACCTTAGAGGGCACCAGATCCAACACAACAGTTTTATAGAAGAACAAACTGAAGCCCACAGTGGTAAAATAATTGACTTACAGCCACGTAGCTCATGAAAGAGCCAGGACTATAATTTTACTTCTACATATTCTGAGATATTTTTTCTTTCTCTCTTTCATTTCTTCTCTTTTAATTCTTAACCTTACATAATTCTTTTCTGCAATGTAGTATTTCCTTTTAAGCAATAGACAATAAGGTAATTGATCTCTAAAAATGGCATAACTTGTGCATTCAAAAATATTTTATTTCATTTAAAAATGAAAATAAATTGTTTAAAAATTTGGTTAAGTTTAGTATTTTGCTCCTTTTTTTTTTGAAGAGGACCAATGACATCATGGAGTAATGTCTTGACTTTCTGGGGAATTAGATTTAGGAGAGACAGAGTTGTACAGAGTAGTCAGACTCCCTCTGTTCCAGAATTATTAAAGTCTAGTGGCAAGATAAAACTCGGGAAGACTGGTGATGGCCTGGGTCCAGTGTATGACATTGGCTTCTTTAAGACCAAGCTCTAAGCACTCCATAATATCTGCTTCACCTGCCTTCTTAGTCATTGGAACAAATTGTTCTCATCTGTCCAAGGAAAAGTCTTCACATCCTTGGGGTGAACCCCTTAAATCAACAGTAGGTTTGCATCTTGTCAGTTACCCTTGAGCTGGTTTAGTCCATCTGTTAATTATTTTTTATCAGACTGTGGCCACTGCACATGCTACAATTTTTTGGATCCAGAGTTAAATGACAGGTAGACACCAAAATTGGATAAACAACCCTGAATTTGTAAAGAAATTCATACCAGAGTACTAGTCCTCCTTTAATCTTAGTTTAGTAATGATACCTTTCAATACACCCAACATTAGATGACTTGGATAACTGTGTATAATAAATGACAGATATACTGAATACAGAGAAACATCAAAAGATTTACACGAATGGATACAGAGTGAAATGAGCACAGTCAAGAAAACAATACATACAGCAGCTACAAAAATGGAAATGGAAATAAGTGGTACAGTAAAAAATCAAAAGTGAATGTAGCAAAATCATTAAGAACAAGCATGCATGGCTAAAAGAAAGGATATGAGAAGACAACCCCACCCAACTTCTTGGCAGAGGTGGGAGGTCCACAAGCATCACACCATTACACAGTGACAGGATGGTTCCCCCCCAACCCCCTTTTTTTTTGTCTTTAAAAATACCATTTTATCTGAGATGGCTCACTGGGAGGAGGAGAGGGAAGAAGACCAGGAAAAACCATAGTAAAGTAAAAAAAAACAATAAAAAGCAAAATATCACTAAAAACTTAAAAGTTAGCAATACCTTAAAATTTCTACAGGAAGGGAATAACATTCACCTGGCAACAGAGACTAGAAATAAGATTGTAATTTTATCTTTGGATTTGGGAATATCTGGTTTCTTTATAAGAGACATGCAGTTAAAAAATAAAATGGATCAGGTGGTCTCATAGTTATGAACAGTAACTTGGCCTGTCTACCTTAATTTGCTTTTAAAGGATTGCTACTAAGGAAAGGAGATCTGCTCAGTATCCAAATAATCTTTTCCTTTCCTCTCGGCTAGCCCCAAAATGAGAAAGACTCTTCTGCAGCTATTAAGATTGTGAACCCTGCTATTTAAAAAATAGAAATTTCTCTTCCCTGGTCCTTCGGCATACCACATATAACTTACTTAACTGTAGGTAATTTTTGAAATCCAGAATACTTGTCACTAGTATCTTTTCAGAAAGACAAGATTTTGGAAGGGAAATATGTGTCTGATATTCCCCTTTACTAATGAGCAGTGTGCAATGGGGCAAAATCTGCTTTTTTAGAAGTAGGCATTTGGGCCCTTCAAACCTCACCAACTGAATTTGATCTCAGATATCATCCAGGCTTATCTTGAATAGGAACATGCCCAGGGCTCAACTGCTTTAAGACTTGGAGAGCATTTTCACTCACCAGGAGGCTGATTAAGCTTATTATTTGCTGTCCAAAAGTCTTCAGGTGCTTATTGACCTGAGCTAAACTTGAAAACATTTAAGGGAGAAAAGGAATGTGCTCCAAATTGTCAGCCCTGAGGATGCAAAGCCACTTTCTCAAGGAAATTTGATGACCAAATTAGATGTGAACTGTTCTATTTGGAGCCTGAGCCAAGTGCATGGTTGAGAAATTGAAAATCTTTTTTTTTTCCTTTTGCACCAAGCTTTGTTTTCTGGGATGTTTGATCTGGGTGCCCCACTTTCCCATCTTCCCCTGAGGCTGGTGGGCACCCAGCATTCCATTTAGAGAAGCCCAAGAATGTTTTCACACTTGGCTAAGTGTCCATTTATTTCCCCTGCATCTCCAGCAAGAAAGGCGTTTTATGCATACCTTTCCATCAAATACTTGAACCCTCTAAGGACCCATACTGTAACTGGTTCTAGAGTGGCTCAGCTCTGAAGTTCAAGTTTATTCAGTACCACAAAGGATCTTTATTATTGCCAAGAAAAACACTACAACAGCTGTATACTTGCCATATTGCAAACTTCATGATTTTTTTTAATGACCATTGATGGCAAAAGATAGGACTGAAGTGCGGATTGGGCCATCCAATTGGGGGGCAATAGGACTCCAATTTGTTTTTTCCTGGTGCACTGCTGTGATTTGACCCAACCTTCTCCAACACCCACTCCCATTTTCCCCTTTGATTAAAGGAACCACTTTAATTTTCCCCAGAGAAATGACAAAGATCCCACACTTACTAGGAAATGTGGGTGGAAGAGTTAATGGCAAGTCACTACTCAGATAAGTCACCCTATTGTTCTGTTATTAGCATGTTATTCACAATGCTGCATTGTTGAAGGAGAATGGTATAATTAGGATATAAGTCAGTGTTCTGATTGGTCAAGAAATTCCATTTATGTTAAAAATAGGGACACATCATGAATGGTCTCAGGCTGGTATAAATTCCCATTATGTATTCTCACCAAGCTCTGCTCTTTTCAAAACGTCTTTATTTATTTTTGGTCATTTTAAGTATGTGCCTATCTTTTCATCATCCCATGAGGGATCTGATCAATCAGAAGATATTTTTCCTACTCTATCCTGAAGGGCCCATTTCCCTATCTCTTCTGCAAATTCTATATTTTCCAACCCAAGCAGAGGTCAGAGATGACATGTGGAATTTTAGCAGCCAAGATAAACAAGTTTCTATCAAACCAAAATATTTTGTGGCACTAGCAAAGCTCCTCAACTTACTGGGAGGTTTGCTGAGAGGGAGAGGGAATGGAAAATGAAATTAGCCAAGGGATTTCTAGCTTGAGATTTTGCCAGTGCTCCTTTGTATTGAGAACTAAGGGGCAGGCATCTTCAGCTGAAAATCAACATATGTTACGTTCCTTTAAGTTATTCGCCTTCTTAATCCTTCGTACACAGTGTAAGATACCCTGTGTATATTTTCCTTATCTCAGTCCTTTGTAGTATTATCCCCTGACAGAGAGGAAATAGTCAAACAATCACCCCTTTAAATGTGTCAGACTCAAGGCTATTCACATTTATTGTAATGGAAGGGAGGATACCTTCATGCTATTTCCTCACATTCAATGGGATAAAGCAGGTTCCCTCAGTCTCAGGTTCAGGGCATCAGTGAATAGACCTCTTCTTTAGGGCACTTGGGTCCTGTAAGATCGATATAAGTAAACAAACTAGAAAATCCTAAGGTCAAGGAAAACCTTCTCTGGAGCTGAGATCTTACACATAATTGGTGTCCAGATTCTCCCCAGCCACAAGATGATTATATGTTACTTATATCCAAAGGTAGAATGAGACTGGAATGGAAATGGAAGAAATTTGAGTCCCTGTGTCCAGGAGGTTTGCAGGGGAATTGCCAGTAATTCATATTCCAGGCAAGGGAAGCATCTTGGCTCATCCTTTCAAGATACTCCAATTTAATCGAGGGAGAAAGGTCGAACTTTTCTCCATTTTGTACAATCTAGCACAGATGTAAGGTCCTTGTTTGTCTTAATTCAGCACTAGTACAGCCCTTTCCCCAAAGCCCGAGGTCATGGAATTCTCTTGGTTTCTGAGACTGGCTGGTTTTGACATACCTATTTCTCTCTTTTCTACTTGTTTGTGGAATTGATGGAAATGTTCTGAGAGTCGATTGTTTGTCATCATTTCTTTTATTATTTCCCCCTCACACAGAGCTTTTCCTCTGAGGAGCTTAGGGAGGCATGCCACAATTAAAGGGCTTAATTAGGAGCTCAATTATACCTTGCCAGGCCAGTGATCTGTGAGCTGAATTGTTGAGACCTGTTGATGTGCGACAAGGAGAAAGGCAACCAGGGGCAACTGGAAGCAATGGGGAAAGAAGGAACTGTGGGAATAGTAGGAGGATTTGGGAGGGAAAAGAATTGCTAAGGAGCCAAAGGGTCATTGACAGGGCAGAATGTGGTCTGGACGTTCATTCAGGAGCTAGAGGAAGGAAAGAACCCAGGGAGATCTGGGAAAGCCACCAAGAGATTCAATTTGGTTGAGAGGGAATGAGAAAGGAAACTCATTTGCTAAACGTGGGTTCAGGCCAAGTGAGGGACATATAGCGTCTTAAGCCTGACCTTCCTTTTTAGATGATGTGATGGAGTAATACATAGTAGTTGAAGTTCAGAATTAATATGTATTATACACAAGTATTTAGATAATGGTTTGATAGCTCAAAAATTTATAATTGTCACACAAATCTATGAATTAAGCTTGTTTCAATAAAAATATTGAAACATAGAAGGACAGGAACTTAAAAATGTAGATAATGAAAATATACTATTAGAGAGGAATTAACTCTGTCTTGATTTAAAATTATAAGATGCAGCATGACTTCAGAGGGCAAAACTAAGCTCTGGAATGGGGGGGCTCAATGTAAGAAAAAAACTTTTTTTCTTTGGCCTTAATCTCCATCCTTGACTTCCATCCTGTACTACTAACTACCTGGTTCCTGGACACTTTTACTTGGATGTCCCAAAGGTGTCTCAAACTTAACATGTCCAAAATGGAATTCATTCTCTTTCCTCCCCAATCCCATAGTTCCTCCAGATTTCTGTATTTATGTTGAGGACCCTACCATTCTTTCTGCCACTCAGATTCACAAACTTGGCATCGTCCTTGATTCTTCCCTTTCCCTTATCCCCTATACCAGTCCATTTCTGAGAACTGTTAATTACTCTATAAAACATTTCTTGCATCTATTTCCTTCTCTTTTTCTGACACAATCTCTTCCTTACTTAAGACTCTTATTACTTTTCGCCTGGACTATTGCAATCACATAGTAATTGATTTCTCTACCTCAGCTCTCTACCACCTCTAATCCATCTTCTACATAATGCCCAGATTTAGATGATTAAAACACAGGTCTCACCATGTCTCTCCTTCTTACTCCATTAAAAAAAAATAAAACAAAAACAAAACAAAAACAAACAAAAAAGATTCAATGATTCCCCAGAGCCTATAGAATGGAATACAAAATTCTCAGTCTGGTAATTAGTTCCCAACCATATAGGCAGCTGGCTAGAATGCTAGACTTGGAGTCCAGGAAACTTGGGTTCAGATCTTGCCTCAGTTACTTATTATTAGCTGTCTCATCTTGGCGAGTCATTTAAAATCTATTTGCTTCACTTTCCACATCTGGAAGGTGGGGATTATAACAGTACCTACCTCCCAGGGTTGTTGTGAGGATCAATTGAGATAATATTTGTTAAGTGCTTATCACAGTACATTACAGATGCAATATAAATGTTTATTTTTTTCCTTCCCTTACTTTTAGGATCTTAGGAAAATAATTTCCTCTCTGTGAGCCTCAATTTACTTGTTCATGAAATGGTTTACCTTTTACAAAGAGTTGGAACACACTCTAGAATTGAGAAAACACAGTAGAAAGGAGATATCTTATTAGCATATATAAATCATAAAAGCATATTGAAGAGATGAGAGAGATGGGAAATGGGCTATCTGCCCTCCCTTTCTATCCTGTGGGAGGCAGGGTCTTTCCATTTCTTCTTGCCCTGGCTCATCCCAGAGTATTCCTATTTGAGGAGTTTCATTTTCCTTTTAGTCTTCAAGCTAGATAGGTGTCACTTGGGTACATAGACTTGTTAACCCCTGGGCACAGGACAGGCTTAGACTTGTCTGCATTCTCTGTTGCCTTTATATTTTCCATTCTTGGCATGATGGGAACTTTCTAGTTTCCAAGTCAAGGATCATGTTGGGAAAACCAGATTATTAAACTGTCTGTTCTCTAGGTGTTTTGACTCTATAAAACTGGCTTTCATGCTCTGCTTGAATTTGGTGCTGGGCTTTGTTGGAAGCTTGGGTTGTAGCTCTTAATGAAGCCTGCTCGCTTCTCAATCGCAAACTCATGTCAAATGAAATTCTGGTGGCTGCTATGAGAAGTCTGCTTTCCATACCTGCCAGAGTTTTTCACCTTGTTAATCATTTCACTTCAAAAACTATCCAGACCTCTTCAGCCAATGAGACTGAACGATGTTAGTTGCTAGCTCAGAGTTGGTCTTCAGCCAGCTGTATTAATAGTTCTATATTCCTTAGATCTGCATTCCCTGGAAACTTGCATAACTATGACCACTGGTTCTACTGACAATTTAAGTTCTAAGGCATGGAATGAGGACAATGTGGTTACAGCATTTAAATTATATTGGAAACCTAAGAAAGGAGAAATCATATGACACAGTCAGAATGCTGAGCTTAGAAGTCAGAAAGAACTGAAATCTACTTCAAACACTTATTTTACTGCATAACCCTGGGCAAGTTATTTAATCTCTTCAGCATCAGTTTTCTCATTTGTTAAATGGGAATAATTATAGCACTTACCTCAGAGGACTGTTTTGAGGATCCAGGAAGAAAATATAAATAAAGGACTTTGTAAACCTCAAAGAACTATATAAATGTTATCTAGTATCATTATTATTTATACTCCTTTTTTAAATTAAAAAAACACCCTTATTTTCTGTCTTAGAATACTAGCCAATTGGGGTTAAGTGACTTGCACAGGGTCTCACAGTTAGGAAGTATCTGAGGTCAGATCTGAACCTAGAACCTAGAACCTTCCATCTCTATGCTTGGCTCTCAATCCACTAAGCCACCTAGATGCCCCCTATTATATATACTCTTAAAATTCTGTGTATAATCACTTACAAAATCATACCACTCATTCATTTGAAATGAGACTCAAATGATACGCCTGTAAGAAAGGGCAAGCAGGTAGTACAATGGATCGAACATCAGACCAATAGTGAGAAATATCTGGCTTCAGATCCCACCTCTAACTAGTCATGTCACCCTGGGAAAGTCACTTAACCTCTCTCTGTTTCCTCAACTGTAAAACAGGATGCTGAGACCTCAGGTACCCACCTGCTAGGTTTGTTGTGAATAACAAACAAAATAGAAATAATAAACATTTTTAAAACTTTAAAACATTATATTTATGAGGTTTTATTTTTTACATTCTATCTATCTCTCCATCTTCTCTCTGTCTCAAAAGTAGAGCAGTTCAGATGTTTAAGACTGAATAGCAAAATAAAATTTCACTGTCTCAAGCATTTTTTTCAGAAAAGCTAAGTAATAGCTTCTTCCCTCCCCAACCAAATAGTTTTGGTCACTTTGTTGTTAAATTTATCTCTGTTTTCCATGGATGGACAGACATGGGTAGGTTGAGCTCTCCTTTACTGGAGATCACTATATTGATGACATCATTGATTCTTTGGAGTATTGAAGTGCCCATTGGATGACATTATAGGTTAAATGATGCATAGCAGCAAAGCGTTTTAGATGTTATTTGGCACTGCTTTTTCCTTTCACACATGAAGGGACAGAACCCCAGAGGTATATTAAGTAACTTTCCTGAGATCACACACACAGGTATTTTGTGGAAGAGCTTAGGTTTGTACCCAAGACCTATGATTCTATATCAGCATTCATTTTGCCTCATTCTTTTCCCCATTGATTGTCTAGATCTTTGTTTTTTAATTCATCAATTTATTTTATTTTTCATTTAATAAGCATTAATTTTCTCTTTCCTACTCCTTTCAAGTTAAAAGAAAAAAAAACCCTAGTAATGGCCCAGTTTTAGTTGAACAATTTACCTCCAATAAAGAATCCATTTGTAAATCCTATGAAAAATTATTTTTTGGGAAGAGTCCCATCTGTGGTAATGAAGCCATCGTGTACAAAAATGCATGTTCATTCACCAATGGTACCTTTCCTCTTAGCTGATTTTGCTATGATAACATTGGTCTTTAGGAATTGTGTGACTTTAAAAAAATATCAGACAATTTGAGGATGAAAGAACCAGTGACTGTGGCTCTGAACTCATCTATCTTTCTCTAGTTTTGGGTGGAAATGGTTGTAGTTAATCCCATAATCGAGAGAACACATTTTGTTCAGGCATTTTTCCCATTTCCTCCCACTCACCAGCTTGCAGATACTTATGTATGTCCATTAAACAGCTGACTCATTAGAAACAGAATTCAATTTCACAACATTTGTTGGGCACCTATCATGTGCAAGCCGTCTCTGAAACATTTCTCAAATTCATCCTATCCCCTTATTCTCATAACTACCACACTAGAAAAAGCCGTCATTATCACTCCTCTTGGCTGTTGCAATAGCCTTCTAACAGGTTTTTCCCACTTCTCTACTCTCCTTCCTCTAATCTGTTCTTCATATTCATATAAGAATAATTTTTCTTTCATAGAGATCTATTCATATCACTCTTCTGCTCAAAAAATATTCAGTGGTACCCTATTATCATTCAAATAAAGGACAACCTCCCCTGCCTGATGTTCAAAACCTTCCAGACATTGGTGTGATCCTAATATTCCAATCTTAACTTATAGTAGTAAGGATTTGGAATTTGGGCACATCACATGCTGTAGGCAAGGACCATTCTACTCCCTAAATAATGAACACTTACAGCTCCATTTCTTTGCTTTTTGCTTAGGCTGTTTCTAGAAAGTTACTTTTCCTTCTCTTGTTTATTGGATTCTTACGTATTCCTTGTTTTTGTTGGTTGTTGCTATTCATTCTTTGCTTTGGAAGAGGACCAATGACACTATGATGAGTGACGTCTTGACTTGTAAGTGAAATGGATTTAAGTAAGTCAGAGTTGCACAAAGTTGCCTCACTCTCTTCCAGGGTCATCCTAGTCCAGTGTGAAGACAAAAATATTTTTTATTCCTTAAAACCCAGCTCTGATGCTACCTCTTTTTAGAAGCCTTCCCTAATTTGCCTGGTTGCTAAGACCTTCTCTTCCAAACTTAACATTAATCTTTCTAGTAATTGTCAGGAAATATTGTGTTAATATCTTATTCTACTATAGCCAGTGTCTCTGACTGACTATCCCAGAGCCAGGCTACTATAATATTCCTCAAGGTTCTAGGAATTTGGGGTATGTCTTCTCTAATTCTTTTAGCTTCAGCCCTGACCAGTTGTGTTTCTCTCACTTTTAGCTGCCAGTGACTAAAGCACTATTTCCATCTCACTGTTAAATATCAGTAAGCTTTTATAAAGGGATATTTATTTAGAAGATAAAACAAGAAAAAAAAGCACAAACATTTCCCTCCCTCTCAGACAAAACAAAACAAGTTGAGGGCACCCACTTTCCTGTTCCACTGCATATATAGTTTTCCTGTACCTCAATGTAGACCCCGGAGGCAATGAGTCTTTGAGGTTAGTGGACTCAGTCTTAGCAGTTTCTATATAATGTTGCTCCACATGACATTGTGGCATGAGTATTGGGGGAATCTTTGACTCAAAATTTGGGACCACTGAGCCGAGTCCTGAATGTTTCCCTCAGAGATTACTCCTTTCTCCTCAAGGCATGGAGCTTATGGAGTTAGAATTTAACAAACTCTTAACTAACACAGGAAAGATGACATGCAGAGGCAAAAGATCAAGACACAGGGTCACATATCAGCCTTGCTGGAGAGAATCTAAGGTCTCTACTGGGACTCACAAGGGAAGGAGAACAGCCAAAGTGAATGGCTGAGCCTGACTAAGACCTTTTAAAAGGATATCCAGTTCCATTTCCACAAATGTAGTCAATTAAAGAGGCTACCATTTACAAAATGGTCAGCATACTGCAAATAGTTACAAAATGTCTGCTTATTTCTTACAATCTCTCCAAGGTATTTTACACATCATTAAAAATTTCCAAAGTGGACTCTAATCTTTCTATATGGGGAGACACATAGAAATGTATTCTGCCCATGTGCCCAACCCCATAACAAGAACAACACTGGAAGGGAAGAGTTCCTGGGCTTCACAAGGACAAGCCTCTGCCATTTTAAGTACTTAACATTTATTTATTTCTGTTTTAGTTGACGTTAACTAATCTGGAGGCAAGAAAGCAAGGGAGGGAGAGAGAAAAGAAGGAAGGAAAGAAAGAAGAAAGGGAAGGAAGAAGGAAATAAGAAAGCATTTATTAAGTGCCTATATGATATTCCAGGCACTTGAGGTAGTTACTATTATTATCCCTGTATCACAGTTAAGGAAATTGAGACAGACATCAAATGAAGTGACTTATTCAGAGTCCCACAGCCAATAAATGAACAAGGAGGGATTTGAATCCAGGTCTTCTTGACTTCAGTCTCAGTTTTCTATTGCAGTAGGAGCCACATACCTACATGAACACAATTGTGTCTCTGACTTCAATTAGCTCACAATTTAATATGGGTGATAAGTCATGTATACACATTAATATAATACATGGCAAAATGTATTAAGTGCATATGAAATATAGTGGAGGAAAAGATTGCTTTCTACATGAAGGTTAGAGAGCATTTCATTGTCAAAGGTGACTATTTTAATGCTATGATGAAAGAAATACATACATTTCAGTTGTTATTGGGATGATGATAAAACTGGCATCCAAAGGACCTCAGTTATGAACAATGGACTAAATCTTACAAGGATTGCCACATCCAGTGCTTTCTGACTCCTACAGAATGTGTTCTTGATATCTAGGCTTGATATTTCTGAATAATCAATAAACCTTTGACACTTTTTATTTCATAATCCTGAGCTTTATTTTCTAACATTCTATTTTTTTTCCATCCTTTCCTATTTCTTCCTGTTCCAATGAAGTCACTAAGCACTAAGCTGCGTTGACTTAATTAGGATGAACTTATCTTCATGGGATTTCTCTACTTCCTCTTCCTCTGCAATAGATTTTGGCACATAAGCTGTTTTAAAAGCCCTTCACAACCTGGTCTCTTCCTACTTTTCCAGTCTTAATAGATTTTATTCTCCTTGCTGCACTCTGTAGGACTCAGCTTTACTGCCCTATTTGCCCTTGCTTACACTGTCTTCTGATTGTACATTTGCACTGGCTATCTCCCATTCATGAAATGCCCTTCTCCTCACCTCTGACTCCTAGCTTCCCTGGCTTCCTTCAAAACTCATCTAAAATTCTATGTGTGTCTCACAGTCTTTGCCTGTCCCTGTACCTAATGGTGGTAACTTCTTATCTCATATTACCTTCCACATACTCTTTCTACATCTTCTATGAACTTATTTACCTGGTGTCTTCCCCACTGAAAGGTAAGCTGGTCAAGAGCAAGGACTATTTTCATTTTTTAAAATATTCTTAGCACTTGGGTGTCATACCTGACACATAGTAGGGAAGGGAATAAAGATTTATACTGCACCCACTATGTATGACGCATTGTGCCAAGTGCTTGTTACAAATATTATCTCACTGATCATTTTTACTAAAAGTGTTTATGTAATAAACAATAAGTGCTTCTCTATTAATAGATTGATCTTCTGGTTTATTTCTTATGAATGTGGACTCAGTTGAGTAAATCCATCAAATTATCCCTTCACAAATAAAGATGTTTATAGAATTCTATGCTCTTATATCTTAATTGGGTAGGAACTTTTTGATGGGATAAAATAATCAAAGGCTTTCCAAATAAATATGAAAGGGTCTTGATCAATTTAGATGTCTGATGAGTCATTTGGTAATCTGGAGTGATATTGGGAGGAAAGAAGTGGTTTTGTGTTAGTTTAGAAAACTTAGTCATTTGACTCTTCTATAAAATGATGGATTAGCGCAAAATTAGGAGATAGATTCCAGTGAGTGATGAATAATGAGAGAGCATCGAAGCAAAATCTCATGAAGAGTTGTTTGAGAGAAAGTGAAGATTACTTCACCTGGAGCCTCTGTTTCCTTTGAAGGGAAGGACCTCAAAAATGTTGAAGGTCTAAAAGATTGGTCAGTAGAAGTTTCCTCAAATAGTTTATGGTTATGTCTATACCAGGACAGAATGAATCCAGATTCATAGTTTATGATAGACTTTGAGGGGGATGTCTTATACCAATTGTTCTTATTGTACCACCTTAATATTCCTTAAAAAGTCTAATTATCTAGCTGAATAAATTTTATGCATGATGGGAAGCACACTGGTGGAAATGATCTATCCTTAGAAATTTGAGGGAGAGATGTAGCCATTTCTCCGGGGAGTCCAATTTTCAGTATGAGTGGGAGTTGGGTTATTCAGCTTAGAGCATGTCCTACCTTGTCCTGATTCCTGCAAACTGAGTTGAGTAAGTTTCCCATGAAATTATGCTTCTTGTTGCCTTTGTACAAAGAACCAGCTTCTGCATTTGTCTTTCATAGAGAACCTTAGGGGTATCATTCCATTTGGCAACAACCTCTTTATGTCTTATGTTTCCTTTAGACCATAGTAATAAAGATTCTTTCACTCTTCTTACCTTTACCTTCCAAGTCTATTCAGTACAATATATTTTGGGGCAGCTAAATAGTGCAACAGCTAGAGTACTGGGCTTGGTATCAGGAGGACTCATCTTCCTAAGTTCAAAGCTAGCCTTAGATCCTTACTAGCTGTGTGACTCTGGGCAAGTCACCTAACCTTGTTTGCCTCAGTTTCCTTATCTGTCAAGCTAGAGAAGGAAATGGCAAACTGCTCCAATATCTCTGCCAAGAAAACCCCAATTGGGGTTGTGAAGAGTAGGACACAACTGAAAAACAACAACAGTATATTTTATGTGTGGTGAAGGGTAGATTTTCTTCATATTGTGCTTCTCTTCTTTGATGAGGTGGCCTTGAATCTACTATTTCAAACCCCTTAATCTACACCATGAAGCCTTTCTTTTCTCCAACCAGCAAGGCCCAGGATTTGGCTCTGGGAAAGATCTAGCTCTGAACCTTTCACTTTGATGATCTCAAACTGCTTCCCAGAATTTTCAATGTCTTCTCAGAAATTATCTTGGAGCCCTGACCTTTATCTCCAGGGTATTCACCTTTCACCACATTCTAAACCACATGTTGCGCCATCAAATCTCCCAACCTTTCCCCAGAGTCTACTTGGCTTCTTGGTTTTTCAGAGGTGTCTGTCACGTTTGATCCCTAATTAACCTTTCCCCTTCTCTTGGTGCTGTAACTAGTTGCACAATGTGGCCTTCCATGCTACCTATCCCTTCTACTCCCCTTTTGCAACATATATTTAGACAAGAGAGCATTCTTTAGGGATTTATTTGCAAGGGAAAAGATAACAGAAAAAATGGTATAGAAGGATATTTGGAGTCAAAGAATCTTAGTTTGAATCCCAATTCTGCCATTTACTGCCTATTTGGTTTCAGATAAATCACTTCATTCAATTTCCTCATCATTAAATTGAAGGGGTGATAGTCTATAAGACTCCTAGTTTTAAATCTATGAGCCTATGAAAACTACTGAGCCCCAGATTTCCTAAGTTAATTACTTCTGTAGGAATTGTCTCTTTTATTTTACCTTATTATGGTTCCCTGGGACTAGCTTGGCCCTTCATCTTTGCCAGGCCAGAAATTACTGGCTATTTTGTGACTCCCATGAGCCAAGACATCTTCTATCAATAAACACCCTCATGTAGATTTGGCACTTGCCCGGGACCTCTGGATCCAGGTCATGGGGCCATTTTGCAGTCTTTGGCTCACTTTCAGACCATCAGGAAATCTGCTTGCTGGTAGTTTTTTTTTTTTTTTTTTGAGGGAAGACATCCTGTTCTGTTCAAATTGTGGACTAATTTTTCCTGCCCCCCCCCAACTTAAAGAAAATAAATAGATTTCTCAAAAGTAAGAATAACTCAATCCAACATACAAATCACTTCTGAAATTCACAACAAACTCCCTCATCACTGCTGATGCTTCATCACAAGCACTGCTGCTCTCAGATTTGGTACCCTAACACCCAGCTCAGCCTAAGAGAAAGAGCATAAAACTTGTTGCTCTGTTTTCTGAAAAAAGTATTCTTTTTTTTTAGGTTTTAAAAGTTGTGTTCTTTTAAAACTTCTAAACACTACAGGGGAACATAAATGAGGAAGTTTCAAATTTATTGGAATCTTTTCCAGCCCATTGTGATTTTCCAAGTGCACTTACAGGAAGCGAGATTTGGTTCTTTCATAGATCCTCCTCCCTTTGTCCAGCTGACCCCTTTATTTCAGGAGATCTTCTCCCCTGTCAGCCAGTCATTGTTTGAGTTATGTAACTTCAGATCTTAGTCTCTAGCCAAAGAATTCATTTGGCAAAGCTGAAAGTTTTTAAACCCTTTTAGAATCCATTCTCTGGGTACAGAAAGTCCTTGACCTCCAGGTAAGTCTTCCTGGCTATGAAAATGGGCTTAATGCTTCTTCATGTGACAGCACTTTAAACATGTAAAAATAGCTATCATATATCCTCCAGTCTTCTGTTCTTCAGGCTATGGAATGACCTTGGTCACCATTTCTGAATGCCCTTCATTTGATCAGTACTCCAGCTTATAGTTTCCTTCCATTCTAAGGATTGTTGTATCTGAGGCCCCTCTCTTGGAGAAGGAGGTTGAGTAGAAAGGGTTATAAGAGACCAGAATTTCTTTTCAGACTCATAGATTCATGTATTGACAGAGCTGAGGCAGATCTTCCTTAGAGATCATGGAATCTCTCTGTTTTATGAGTTGGAAATCTGGGATTCAGAATGATAATTGGCTTAACCATGATCATGGATTGTGATTACTTCTTATCAGGTTATCAGGTAAATAATTCATAATAAATGCTTGTTTAATGACATGACTTCTAGTATAAAAATTTTGAGAATTTATAAAAAAAATACTTGACATATATGTAACCTTGTTTCTACTCAAGTCTGCCATGATTTTGTAGCATGATAGTCCTGTGCTTTGTGTTGCTTATGTTATGCTAAGAGGGATATGACTCCTGAATGGCTGAGAGAATGCTGAGTGAGATGCTAGGGACCAGTGTAAGAGATATCAGTTTGTCACAGAGACATGAGAGTGGAATCTTCTTGGAGATGTTCAGAAGAAAAAGCCTTAAGAGTCTTCAGAATGACAGAAATGCAGGAGAGTGGATCTATCATAACCTTTAATACTCACGATTCCAGGGACTGCTGACAGTGAACACCTCAGCCATGGAGGGGAGAGATTGCTATGAAGAGGTTCCTTCCATTCTCATCATCACCTACACCAATTATTGTTCAACTCAATCTGTCCATAAGTCAATAAAATTTCATTAAGTGCCTGTGATGAACTCTGGAAATTAAAAAAAAATTGCCTTCAAGGAATTCACAATCAGATGGAAGCAATAACAATGAAATTCATATGTACAAGCAAACTATATAAAAGAAAAATTAAAAAAATTAAAAGATTAAAAGAAGTAGAAGTAGGAGAGATTGGGAAAGGTTTTCTGTAGGAGAGGGGCTTTTAGTTGAGACTTGAAGGGAGCAACAGACATCTTTAGGTAGAGATGAGGAGGAAGAATATTTTAGTCATCTAGGACAGCCAGAGAAAAATGTTCTGAGTCAAGAGATAGAGTGTCTTGATCATGGACCAGCAGGAAATCCAGTATCACTGGATTAAAGAGAATGTTCTGGGAATAAGGTGATAAAAAGGCTAATTTACTATAAATTAGGAGTGGAAAGGACACGTTCCAGCAGTGTAAATAGAAGATACTTTCCATATCATGTAAAGAGTCATTTTTAGAATGGGTCTGTGGGATCTTGTATAAAGAACAGGAGTAAATTCCTGAGAGTCATTATGGTCTTAGAATTTGAGAAGGGTGTTAACACAGTCAACCGAGTCTCTAGAAAATCCCTTCATGCTCTTACTGTTTGGGTACTGGAACTATTTCTTGGTTAGAAGAAGCAAGAATAAGAACCTTTTAGGACAAGCAAAAGCAAATAGTGCTATTTGATGGGAATTATTCCTTAGAGCCACCTATGATCATTGGGATGTTATGGTTCTATAGTGGGATGGGAATAATGGGAACTCACTTGAAGAAGGGAAAGAAGATCTCTTAACTTCTACATTAATCTTTCACATTTTCTCTTTTCTGTAACTAAAACCTATTCTCTATATGATGCTTTTCTAGCCTAAGTGTTAGTTAAATTTGTCATCTTTTACAAGAATATCATACATTGAGGTTCCTACATTCCCACCTTCCACCTGGGTGAGGGCAAATGAACTAGAGAGTAATGAGAGATTTCTTTTTTAAAATTTTATTTAATTGATTAATTAAGAAAATTTTTCCATGGTTACATGATTCATGTTCTTTCCCTTCCCTCCCTCAACTCCACTCCCAGAGCCAACACACAATTCCACTGGGTTTTACATGTATCATTGATCAAGACCTATTTCCATATTATTGATATTTGCACTAGGGCAATCATTTAGAGTCTACATCCCCAATCATATCCCCATCGGCCCATGCGATCAAAAAGCAGTTATTTTTCTTCTGTGTTTCTATTCCCACGGTTCTTTCACTGGATGTGGATAGTGTTCTTTCTCATAATTCCCTTAGAATTGTCCTGGATTATTGCGTTGCTGCTAGTGGAGAAGTCCATTACATTTGATTGTGCCACAGTATATCAGTCTCTGTGTACAGTGTCTCCTGGTTCTGCTCCTTTCATCAATTCCTGGAGATCATTCCAGTTCACATGGAATTCTTCCAGTTCATTATTCCTTTTAGTACAATAGTATTCCATCACCAACAGATATCACAATTTGTTTAGCCATTCCCAAATCGAAGGGCATTATCTCATTTTCTAATTTTTTGCCACCACAAAAAGTGTGACAATAAATAATTTTGTAGAAGTATTTTTTCTTATTATCTTTTTGGGGTACAAACCCAGCAGTGGTATGGCTGGATCAATGGGCAGGCAGTCTTTTAAAGCCCTTTAGGCATAGGTCCAAATTGTCATCCAGAATGGTTGGATCAATTCACAACTTCAATTCCACCAGCAATGCATTAATGTCCCAATTTTGCCACATCCCCTCCAACATTTAATAATTTCCTTTGCTGTCATGTTAGTCAATATGCTAGGTGTGAAGTAGTACTTCAGAGTTGTTTTGAGTTCCATTTCTCTAGTTGTAAGAGATTTAGAACACTATTTCATGTGCTTATTGATAGTTTTGATTTCTTTATCTGAAAATTGCCTATTTGTGTCTCTTAACCATTTGTCAGTTGGGGAATGGCTTGATTTTTTATACAATTGATTTAGCTCCTTATATATTTGAGTAATTAGACATTTGTCAGAAGTTCTTATTATAAATATGTTTTCCTAATTAGTTGCTTCCCTTCTAATTTTGGTTGCATTGGTTTTGTTTGTACAAAACCTTTTAAACTTAATATAATCAAAATTATTTATTTTATATTTTGTAATTTTTTCTAACTTTTTCTTGATCTTGAAATCTTTCCTTTCCCAAAGATCTGACAGGTATACTATTCTGTTTTCACCTAGTTTACTTTTAGTTTCCTTCCTTATATTCAAGTTATTCACCGATTCTGAGTTCATCTTGGTGTAGGTTGTGAAATAATGGTCTAAACCCGATCTCTCTCATACTGTATCCCAATTTTCCCAGCAGTTTTTGTTAAATAGTGGATTTTTGTCCCAAAAGCTGGGATCTTTGGGTTTATCATACTCTGCCTTGCTGAGGTAATTTTCCCCAAGTCTATTCCACTGATCCTCCCTTTTGTCTCTTACCTAGTACTATATTGTTTTGATGATCACTGTTTTATAATACATTTTAAGATCTGGTCCTGCTAGGCCACCTTCCTTCACTTTTTTTTCATTATTTCTCTTGACATTCTTGATCTTTTGTTCTTCCAAATGAACCTTGTTATAGTTTTTTTCTACTTCAGTAATAAAAGTTTCTTGGTAGTTTGATACATGAAATAAGTAAATTAATTTGGGTAGGATTGTCATTTTTATTATGTTAGCTCATCTTACCCATGAGCAAATAATGTTTTTCCAATTGTTTCAATCTAGTTTTAATTGTGTGGAAAGTGCTTTGTAGTTGTGTTCATGTAATTCCTGTGTGTGTCTTGGCAAATAGATTATTTCTAAGTATTTTATATTGTCTAGGGTGATTTTAAATGGAATTTCTCTTTCTAACTCTTGCTGCTGAGATGTGTTGGAAATATATAGAAATTTTAATTATTTATGTGGGTTTATTTGTATCCTGCAACTTTGCTAAAGTTGTTGATTATCTCCACTAGCTTTTTAGTTGATTCTCTAGGATTTTTTAAGTAAACTATCATATCACCTGCAAAGAGTGATAGCTTGGTCTCCTCATTTCCTATTTTAATACCTTCACATTCTTTTTCTTCTCTAATTGCTACTGCTAGTGTTTCTTGTACAATGTTAAATAATAGAAGTGATAATGGGCATACTTGTTTCACTCTTGATCTTATTAGGAAAGTTTCTAATTTATCCCCATTGCAGAAGATGCTTGCTGATGGTTTTAAATATATGCTGTTTATTCTGTTTGGGAAAGGTCCTTCTATTTCTATAATTTCTAGTGTTTTCAATAGGAATAAGTGTTGTATTTTGTCAAAGGCTTTTTCTGAATCTATTGAGATAATCATGTGATTTTTGTTGGTTTGTGTGCTAATATGGTCAATTATGTACATGGTTTTCCTAATATAGAACCATCCTTGCATTCCTGGTATAAATCGTACCTGATCATAATGAATAACACTCATGATCACTTGATAGAATCTTTTTGCTAGTATTCCATTTAAGATTTTTGCACCTATGTTCATTAAGGAAATTGGTCTGTAGTTTTCTTTCTCTCTTTTTGATCTGCCTGGCTTTGGAATCAGAACCATATTGGTGTCATGAAAGGAATTTGTTAGAACTTCTTCTTTGAATATTCTGTCAAATAGTATGTGTAGTATTCTGTCAAATAGTATGTGTAGTATTTTTTCTTTGGGAGTTCTTTGATGGCTTGTTCAATTTCTTTTTCTGACATGGGGTTATTTAAGTATTCTGTTTCTTCTGTTAATCTAGGCAATTTGTATTTTTGTGAATATTCATCCATATCACCAAGATTGCCATATTTATTGCCATATAATTGGGCAAAATTGTTTTAATGATTGCCTTGATTTCCTCTTCATTAGAGGTGAGGCCTCCCTTTTCATCTTTGATATTGTTAGTTTGGTTTTCTTTTTTCCTTTTTTAAATTAGATTATCCAGTACTTTGTTTATTTTATTTGTTTTTTCAAAATACCAACTTCTAGACTTATTTATTAATTCAATAGTTCTTTCACTTTTAATTTTATTAATTTCTCCTTTAATTTTTAGGATTTCTAATTTAGTTTTCATCTGAGGTTTTTAATTTGTTCTCTTTCTAGTTTTTAATCTGCATGCCCAATTCATTGACCTCTGCTCTCCTTAATTTGTGGATATATGCACTCAAGGATATAAATTTCCACCTGAGTACTGCTTTGGTGGCATCCCATAGATTTTGATAGGATGTCTCATCATTGTCCTTCTCTTCAATGAAATTATTAATTGTTTCTATGATTTGTTCTTTAACTGATTCTGGACAATCATATTATTAATTTTCAAAAAATATTTGATTTGCCTCTCTCTGTACCCTGTACCCTTACTAATTAGTCTTTTTATTGCATTATGATCTGAAAAGTTTGCATTTATTACATCTGCTCTTTTGTAGTTGTTTGCCATGTTTTTATGTCCTAGTACATTGTCAATCTTTGTGAATGTATCATGTGCTAATAAAAATAAGGTGTATTCCTTTTTGTCCCTATTTATTTTCCTCCACATATCTATTAACTCTAATTTTTCTAAGTTTTCATTCACATCTCTTACCTCTTATTTATTTATTTATTTATTTATTTATTATTATTTTTTTTTGGTTTGATTTATCTAGATCTGATAGAGGAAGGTTCAGGTCTCCCACCGGTATAGTTTTATTATCTATTTCCTTCTTAAGCTCCACTAGTTTCTCCTTTAGAAATTTGGATGCTTTACCATTTCGTGCATACATGTTGAGTACTGATATTTCTTCAATTTCTGTACTGCCTTTTATCAGGTTTTATTACCTTCTCTATCTGTTTTAATCAGATCTATTTTTACTTTGGCTTTGTCAGATATCATGATCGCGACTCCTGTCTTCTTTTCTTTTTCTTTTTTTAATGTTTTTCTTTTCTCTTTTTCTTTCTTTTTTTATTTTTAGAAAAATTTTCCATGGTTACATAATTCATGTTTTTACTTTACCCTTCACCCCTTCAAACTCCACCACCCTCTGCCCCATAGCTAACTCACTTTTTCGCTGGTTTTAACATGTGGGGTCTTCTTCCTGTCTTCTTTTCTTCAGTTGATGTCCAATAGATTTTGCTCCAGTCTTTTACCTTTACCCTCTGTATGTCTAACTGCCTCATGTGTGTTTCTTGTAGAAAACATATGGTAGGATTTGGGTTTCTAATCCACTCTGCTATTTGCTTCCATTTTATGGGTGAATTCATCCCATTCACATTCAGAGTTATGATTACTACCTGTGTATTCCCCAACATTTTGATTTCCTCTCCTAGTCCTGCCCTTTCTTCTTTTGCTATTTCCTTCTATAACAGTGGTTTTATTTTAATTAGTTCTCCTAATCCCAACCGTTATTTTACTTCCCTTCCTACCCCCTCCCTTTCTATTCCCCTCTTATTTTTTAAGGAGCTATTAAATTCCCTCTCCCCCTCTTTCCCTCCATTTTTGTACTCCCTACCCCACACCCCCTTTAGTTTTTCCCTCTCAACTTCCCTGTAGGATAATAGAATTTGATACCCCAATGGATCTAGATGCCCTTCCCTCTCAGAATTGATTCCACTAAGAGTAAGGTTAAGAGTATTATCAATTAGGACTCTCTTCTTCTCCTTTGTATAATAGTGTTCTTCCCTTCCCTCTCCCATGTGTCTCTTTGTTTGGTATAGATTATCCTATTTTTTTTATTCCTTCAAGTTTCTCTTGGTGTCATCTTCTATTCCCCCCTTTTCTTCTTTTTGCGTATCATTTAACATTACTTAGTACCCAAACCTCTACCTATGAATAATTCTTCTAACTACAATTTTAGTCTGCAATATGTAGCCCTACCCTATCTCTGCACCCAAGCTCCACTTTCCTTAGCCTTCTCAGGTCCCAAGTCTCGCTGCTCTCAGGGGGTAAGTCTGTGGTGTCTTCAGCTAGCTCCCTGAGAACCTAGAGATTATCTCTCACCCGCTCCAATCCTGGCATTGTAGTTGGAGTGGTAGAGGGGTGATGAGCTCACATTTTAGTGGGAGTAATTTTGCCCCTTTTAGCCTGGAAATGCCCAAACTCTACCTACCTTCAATGCTGTGCCCTACAGTAGAGGCCCTTCACTCATCTGATTTTGGTTTTATCCCTTTGAGGCACTTTATGTTGTCCAGTGGAGAGGAGAGAAAGAGTCTTGCTTTTACTCTGGGTCCATCTTAACTTGAAAGTCCTGAAATGAGAGATTCTTAAAGTGATCTGAATTCTTTTTGTTAGGAGATGGTCTCTGTTACAAGGAGTAAATATTCTTCCTATTATTTTGAACTTCCTTGACTATAAGGAATAAACCAGTAGAGGTGTGCAGGAGCATGGAAAAGGAGGTAGCTTTTAAAATATAATTAAAATGGGACTTGGGGAAATATTTGTAGATTTTAATGATTTCTACTAGATCTGTCATCAATGCTATTATAATTGAGGCAATTTTTAAAACTAGACCAGTGATTTTTATCAGGATATGTAGCTCCTTGTAAGAAATTTTCTTGTTTTTCTACTAATGCAGATTGGCAACTGATAGACTTAGTAAGTTGTCTGAGCCACTCAGTTAAGTGAAATGCCCAGTCACACAATATCAATTTGCATCAGAAGTATAACTTGAATTCACAGTCTTCCTGATCCTAAGGCCAGCTCACTATTCATACTATTTCTATAATAGATGTATTTTTCTTTATTTTTATCTTCATCTTAACAAAATAAAGCAACCATTTCCATATAAAAAGTAAAACAAAAAAAGGATTGATCATGAAACTGAATCTTCATTACACACCACTTGCTTTCTTTTAAGCATATAGAAAATTTTCTTTGATAAATTACTTTCTTTTATATTCTGGTAACCTCATCACTACTCCTCCTCCCACCCCTGCCCCAATAGAAAATTAAAAAAAAACATTTTATCAGAGAGGAATCATGGTTAAGGAAAATAAATTCCTGTCTAAATTTGGATCCCTCATTTTGCATCTTGATTTTATGACTCTCTCAGGAGGTGGATAGAATGTTTCGTCAGTGGTTTTTAGGAATTATAATTAGCAACTGCATTGATTCTAAGTTCCTAAGTCTTTCTTAATTTGCTTTTTCTTCTTTACATTATGTTGCTAGTTCATAACTTGTTCTATAGGTATTGCTCACTTTAATCGGTACAAATACAAGTCTTACCAGGTTTGTCTCATATCCTTCTTTTCATCATCTTTTATAGCACAATACTATTCTATTACATTAATGTACCTAATTTATTCAACCATTGCTCAATTGTGGGGCACTCCTTAGTTTATAGTTACCATTAAAAAAGTCACCATCAATATTTTCTTACATGTGAATCTTTTCCCTTTTATTTTGATCTCTTTGGGACTATTAGTGCTATCACTGGGTAAAGGGTATATGCATATTTTAGTGACTTTGGGGATGCAGGCCCACAATCATTCCCAGAATGTCTAGAATAATCCAGACCTCTAACTACAATTGATTTTCATGTGTCGGTTTTTCATCAATGCCTACAATAATCATGATTTTCTTTGTTTTTTTTTATTTCTCCTTCCTTCTCTTTTCTTTCTATCTCAGAGTAGAACCTCAGTTTGTATTTCTCTAATTAGCAGTGATTTTAAGAATTTTTTAAAATGTCTGTTAAATATTTGGATTTCTTCCTTTGAGAACTACCTGTTCATATTTTTTAATACTTATTTATTGGGAAATAGCACTAGTTCTTATATATCAGAATGAGTTCCACATATATTTTGGGTATCAGACCTTTATCAAAAATCTTCAGAAAATGTTTAAAATTTTTTAAAGTTTATTTTCCGTCTAATTTGAACAGCATTGGCTTTGTTTGTGCAAAAACTTAAAAAAATTTTTTTAAATCAAATTTGTCCTTTTTGTCTTCTGTAATGCTCTCTTTGCCTTGTTTGGTCATGAATTCTTCCCCTAACCATAGATGAACAGGTATTTTGTTTCTTGTTCCTTTAATTTGTTTAGGATATGAAAATTTACATATGTAGATCATTTTTAGGTTTAGAACTCATTTTGTGGTATGATATGAGATGTTAGTTTAAGCCTGTTTTCTGCTGGATCAATTTTTAGTTTTTCCAGAAGTTTCTGTCTAATATTAGTCCAAAAGTTAGGTTATTTGGATTTATCAAACACAAACACAATGCTATTGCGTTCTTTCACTTCTATATGCTATTTGCCTCATCAGTGCCCCATAATATATGTATTTTACCATAATTTCATTACCTTTAAACCTATACACTAAAGTCTACAATCGAATTTTATTGTAACTGATCTTATTCATTTAAGAGAGAGGGAGAGAGAGAGAGAGAGAGAGAGAGAGAGAGAGAGAGAGAGAGAGAGAGAGAGAGAGAGAAACTCCAGCAGAGAAGATAAACTAGCCAAGGGATTAAAAGTTAAAAAACTCTATTGATCCATTTATATATTATTCCTTTTCCCACAACTTTCCTGAGTTCCTAAGCCTTAATGTCAGCTACTTGAATAAGAATCTGAGGAAGTGGAGATTGAAATTTAAGGGAAGTATGGTAGTGATTAGTCTCAGGGGAATTGCAAAAATTCAATTCAACAATCCTTAATTATGCACCTACTATGTGCAAGGCTCCATACCTATGTATTAGGGAAAACAAAAATAAAAGAAAATGAAAAAGTTCCTGCCATCAGGAAACTGTATTTTATCAGCTACATTATACCTATTTTTTCCTTAAATTTTAGCTAATATTTTTATATAGGCAAAAAATGGGGGCAGCCTTAAAAGGAAAGAAAAGTCACAAAGAAACAACCTATTGCCTAATGGGAATGATAGAGAATGAAAACTTTCCATAGTGATGGTAATGTTTAGGAAGAGGATTATCTATGGGCTAGGAAGAGCTTCAGGTATGCATTTTTGTTCGTTGATTTTTAGCACTATATCCTAAAACCTTATCCCACACCTTTTGGGCACCCTGAGAGTCACTGTCCAGCTTCCATTACAAATAGAGTGGAGGGTACAGAGGAAATATTGGCAACAGGGAAGCACAGGTGATGAGTGCTGAAAAGACATTTTCTACAACCCAAAACACAAGAGATGGGTTTTTGCTATTAGCTGCTATTTTTGTTGTTATAGCTACTATTATCTGATTTCAACATTGAAGGGGATGATTTTATTGTGCGTGTGCCCTGGAGTCTTCTCGAAGCTAAAGGCACAACTTTTAAAAAGAGAAGGAGGGGGATATCCACTAACTAAATTCATTTTCCCAGAGACATTAGGAGCAGATGTTCTATCTCCTACTTGGAGAGAGAGGGTGGGGATCTCACAGGGGAATAGTACCCAGAGAAAGTTCTACAGCTTTCTGAATTCAAGAGGTTTGAAGAAATTCCCTGAACTTGGGAGGTCCAGTTGAGAGTAAGTTTTCCTTTGTGCTACAAAGAAAAGGATCTTACCACATCTTTTGGCAGGAATGTCACTGTGAAATGTTTTTTTTTTCCTCTCTCATAAAAGTTAAGATGTAAGAGATCATTATCTCTCCCAATTAACCTATTTTTTTTAAATATGGGAAAAACCTTTTCACTTGACTAAGACATTCTTTGGTTGTGTGTGTGTGTGTGTGTGTGTGTGTGTGTGTGTGTGTGTGTGTGTAGGGGAGGGAGGTGACTGATCTGTTTCTGTGGGAGTTTTCTTTTATAATGAGCTCCACAGCATGTATTATTAAGTATTAGAATTCAAGAATTAGAACAGGGAGAAAGCCTGAGAGATCACGCAGGCCAGGTCTTTTATTTTACAGATAAGGAAACTGAGATCTAGAAGGGACTCCTGAGTTTATAATCTTGTGCTTACCTTTGACTTTTTCCTTTCACTTATCTCTCATATTTAACCAGTTAGTAAGTCAGGTTAGTTTACCTTTAATGACCTCTGCTATATTTATTCCTCTCTGTTCTCACTGCCTCCAATTCAGATGTTGCAGTGGAGTCATTTCAGTTGTGTCTGACACTTCTTGACTCCATTTTGGGTTTTCTTGGCAAAGATATTGGGGTAGTTTGCTTTTTACCTAGCTTATTTTATAGATGAAAAAATCAAGTCAAATAGGGTTAAATGACTCGTCCAGGGTCACACAGATAGTAAATGTCTGAGGCCAGATTTGAACTCAAGAAGATGAATCTTGCTGACTTCAAGCCTGGCACTCTATCCACTAGCTGCCCCACTATCTCAGGACAGTCATTTATTATCACCTACCTAGACCACTGCAATAACCCTCTTACTGATCTTGCTCTTTCTATCTTTTCCAGCTCCAATTCATCCATTAAAAAAAACATATTAAAGCCATCCCTTCAGGGGTGATTAGTTTCGGGGAGAATGCAAAAAGGAGAATCCATTATTAAGCACCTACTATGTGCAAGGCCCCATGCTATGTTTTAAGGAAAACAAAAATCAAGGAACATTAAATAGTTCCTGCTGTCAAGAAATGACATTTTATTAGTCACATTATATCTATTTCTCCCTTAAATCTTAGCTAATATTTTTAGGTAGACAAAAATTAGGGCAGCCTTAAAATGGAAGAGAAGTCACAAAGAAACACCCTGGGGGAAATGGTAGCTAATGGAAGCTTTCTTTAGTGATGGTAGTGTTTGGAAAGAAGCATAGGGGTAAGGGCTAAAGTGATCTTCAAAAACAGTTCTTTGTTTTTTAGTACTTTAGTACTAACTTGATACAAATTTTAATAATCATTTTCTGACATTTTGTAATCCATGTTCTCACCCTCCTTCTCCCCTCTCCCCAATAATGTAGGTAATATGACAAAGGCCTTACGTGTGTTATCATACAATAAATATTTCCATGTTCTTCATGTGAAAGAAGGTACATATTACATTAAAGAAAAACTCATGGAGGAAATAAAGTGAAGAATGGTATCCTTCCATCTGCATTTAAACTGTCACTTCCTTCTATGGCAGTGGATAGTCTTTTTTGTCATGAGTCTCTTGAAGTTGTCCTACTATATCCTTTAAGAACCAAAGTATTTAAACAAATTTTTTTTTTAGATCTGGTCATGCCATTCCTTCACTTAATGACTTTCATGGTTTCCTTGTTGCCCCGTAGGTCAATTCCAAAATCCTTTCCTTCCCTTTCAAGATCCTCCACAATCCGATGCTACCTTAGCTTTCTAGTCTTACCTCATATTTGTTTCTTTCCAAATGCTCCAGCAGAATTGGACAATCTCTGCTTCTTGAACTCCACTTGAGCTCCCATGACACAATGTTTTTGTTTATGCTATTTCCCATGCTTGAAAAGCCTCCCTTTCTCCTCGCATTTTGAACAATCACCTAGTTTTTAAGGAACAACTCAGATTCCCACTCCTTAGCACTGCCACCCCAGGTAGCACTTTGTTGTAGAACTTTCTAACATGTTTCTCTTAAATATTGTATATTAGGGTTTTCTTTGTTGGGTTCTTAGCCTCCTATAAGCCTTTTAGCTCCATAAAGGAAGGGACTATGTCTACCCTGTGAAAATCTATTTGGTCTGCCTACTAAATGTTTTGCTTGTGGTGAAATAATTTCCCTAAATATGAAATAGTGTCAGACTTTAGACTTAGACTCACGTCTCTTGGCTAAATGTCTATTGCCTCTTTTACTATCTTATGCACTATAGGATCAGTCCATAGAAAAAATAGGATTGAACCTCATGGAAGGGAGAATTTTGTTAAAAAAATTAAAAGAAGAGACAGTTGTTTGTTTCATCTTTATCACTTCAATACTTAATGCTTGTTGAATAGTCAGATTCTGTTTTTTTAATTCTCCTGAATTTTTAAAGCCCTTTCCTTTATTTTTTAAGCCCTTTCTCCTGCCTTAATATCAGTTTTAAGATAGAAGAGGGACAAGTGTTAGGCAAATGAATTTAAGTAACTTGCCCAGGGTCACACAGCTAGGAAGTATCTGAGGTCAGATTTGAACCCAGTCTTCCTAACTCAATGTCTGGAGCTTTATCCACTGTGTTATCTCACTGTTCATCTGAATTTCTTTAAATTCTATTTTCCTAGGGCTAGAAGAGAGTTGAGTTCATCCTCTTATTTTCAGGATAACCATTATCTAAACCATTCAGGGCAAATGCATATTTGTGTAATGCTTAGACATCCTATACTCTCTTTCAGTAACCTATAATCACTATCAACTAAGTAGGACTAAATTGTTGAGGTATTAGACAATGAAAATCCTTCTGCTTTAGTGATGATTAACTGGCAGATTGTGCCAGGTTTGGAATTTATGTAGAACCATTTGAAGAACTTAGTAGGAATCTCCTTGGAAAACCCGCTTTTCGCAACCATGTTCAAGGAAAAAAGAGAGAGAGGGGTGAGGTCACACCAAAACTTTACCCTACATACATTCACACTCAGCATGAGCCCGCAAATGGGATACTGGCTAAGAGAGTCCTGGGGAGCAAATTCTATCCACACAATATTCAACAGAGAGATCTAGACCAGTGATGAGTCACCCAGAGGAAGCTAGACAGAGGAGGCTTGGGAAAGATAGCTAATAAGTTGGAATGCTATAGTCAGTATCCCAAAGTATCTTAACATATCAGAATAGGCAAAAAAATCAATTCAATTGGGATAAATAAAAAAGGCGATACTTGAACTCAAGAAATCAGCTTCATGAGGATAGAATGAGGGTTTGAGCCTAGATAATTCCTGTGGAAATGATGTGGGCATTTTGGGGGACAGTATGCTAAGAATGAGTTATTGATGTGACTTGGAAATGAGCAAAGCTAAGGCTATCTGTGTCATGGTAAGAGGATTCACATAAAGAATGAGTAATAGTCGCTGCACTTTGTCCTGATCAGTCCATGTCTGGACTCTTCTGGACATATTCCAGAAAGAGTATGACAAACTAGAAATATCCAGAGAATGATGTTCAGGATAATGAGGAGAATTAGTAGCCATTTTCATACCTGGATTAACTGGCAATATTTACTATCAAGAAAGTGTGTGTGTGTGTGTGTGTGTGTGTGTGTGTATGTGATAAATTTGAGTATTTGAGTGTTGTCACATGGTTCTTCTTAGTCCCAGAAGGTAGATGTAGGAGCAATCGTTAGAAGCAAAAAAAGAGGCAAATTTAGACTTAATTAAGGAAAAGCTCCCTAGCAATTAGAAGCATCCAAACATGCAATACTGTCTCCAGGAGAAGCAGGCTCTTATTAGAATTTTAGAACAGAGTCTCTATGACTAGTTGAGGCATCTAGGTGGCATAATGGATAGAGGCTGAACCTGGAATCAGGAATATGAGTTCAAATCCTAGTGTGTGACTCTGACCGGGTCACTTAATTTTTGCCTCAGTTTCCTCAACTACTGTTGTGAGAATGAAATGAAACAATATTTGTAATTTGGTTAGCACACAGTGCCTGACACATAGAAGGCTCTTAATAAATACTCCTTCCCCTTCCCTGTCCCTTTTCATTCTCTTTCCTTTCTCTTTCTCATTCTTTCCCCCTTCTCTATCACTTTTACTTTCCTTCCCCCTTCTCCTTGCCCCATTCCTTCCTTTTTCTTGTCCCTTCTCTTTCCTTACAATACCACATAAGGAATTTTTGGTCAGGTGCATATCAGACTAGATGGCTGCTGAGAACCTTCCCAATCATGAGATTCTGATAATCCTCATTTTGGTTAATACACTGTCATAACCAAGGGGTTCTATGACAAGTTACCCTATACTATTCAGCTATAAGAGTCTTGTTCTGTCAACCAAACTTATCTTCAGCTGTCAGTTAGACCATTCTAACATCAGAGGTTAACCTGGGGAAAATGGAAATCTCTCTCTGGCTCACAGAGAACTGGCAGCCTCTCTTCCCTTACCTCTGCCCCTTTCATGAGCAGAAATATTCTTCTCCTTAGACTTAGGGGATCGTGTGAATTGACTTAAAGAAGTTATAGCTTACTCTTCAACCTAATAATTTTTCTTCAGCCTAAAATGGCTATCTTTGCTTTGAGGTTATTTACATATACATAATTGTAAATAGCTCTTTATATTAAAATTAATTAAAAAAATCTACATTACAAGATTATTGTGTGGATCAAATAAAATGACATACACAAAGCATCCTGTACACCTTAAGAAATATGTATTTGGTTCTATAAACTTAAATGTGAGCTAATATTATTGCATCTTTGTCATTGCCATACCAGTCAATGTGAGGGAAGGGAAGTTCTTTCTATAGGGGCATAAGCAGCCAAAGTGGCCAGAGGGGAAGAATGTACTAGTTCCCATTAGACAGGAGACATTCCACCAAATCCCTCCCTTGTGTTCAGTTAGGTCCCTCTTTTTAAATAGCCTCCACAACCATGCCTTTGATTTTTTCCAGCATTATCCACTTTAGTAGCTTTTGGTAGGCAGGGCTATTCAGATTGGCTCCCTTCCCAGATGAATTTCTTCAGAACATACCTGAACTGAAATAGAAAAGGTGGCCCTGCATCATTTCAGGGACATAGAATAGTGGAAGGAAGTAGGATAAAGAGGATTTGGTCTTGTTCTGTTTGTTCCCAGAGGATATAACAAGAGTAAATAAGTGAAGGTTTCAGAGGTGGATTTGGACTCAATGTCAGAAAAAAGTTTCCTAAAGATTAGATCTCTCGAAAAGTAGAACAGGCTATTTCAAGAAATGGTAGGAAGGTTCCTTTTTTTTCCCATGGAGGACTTCTTTCAGAGGCTGGACAAACACTTAACTGTGGAATAGTGAGGATTCCTTTTGTGTAAATTTGATGGCTGCTTCAGTGAAGTCCCTTACAAAAATCAAAATCTGTGATTTTGTATCTCTTTTATTTTGATTTTGTGGAAAAAAAAGGTTGAAAAGGCAGTTTTTGAACAGATTATGGAGTGCCTTAAAACCAAGCTGAACATTTAAGACTTCAACCAGTCTGTGGGAGAAGTTTGAGAAGCCTTTGGACCCTTTCAGCTGCTCCTAAAACGTACAAGTAACCTAATCTGCCTTCCAGTAAGGAACCCTTTGATGAGTCCATAGACTTTGTGTTCCTTCCTAAAGAAGGAATTCTTTAGGGTTCCTTCCTTGGAGAGTATCACTTGTGCCTTCCCATTGAGTTATATGCATTAGTGGGTTGGGAGATTACTGCAGACAAGAGAGATGATCAGGACTTGCTAGATATTTTTTGGATGAAACAATCTATATTTTCTCCCATGATTCCTTTTGGAGAAATACTTTCTTTAGGCTATCCAGATGAGGATGCTGTCTGTGTCCCATATAAAAGGAGCTTTTCTTAAACTCCTCCCTTCAGCCTCAATTAAAAATGGTTCTTTTTCTAAGCCAAAATATATTCAGGACAATCTTGACACAACCAATCCTAATTCATGTTAGTACTAATGGGAAATTCTTCAAACTGATGCAGAACTACTCTGTTTTAGTCTGGATATATGGTGGGTTAGATAACTGGACTTGAAATCAGAAAGATATGAGTTCCAATTCTGGCTCAGAAACTTCCTTCCTCACAGTGTGACTTTAGCCAAGTCATTTAGCCACTCAGCCTTAGTTTCTTCATATGTAAAATGATGATAATAATAGCACCTAGCACAAAACTGAATGAAATCATATGTGTAAGCAAAGTATAAACCTTAAACTGTTATGTAAATATAAGCTATGATAATGATAATGATGGTAATAATATTAATGTCATGATTAGCTTTATAAAAGTCTCGTGAGACTTTTGTTTTGATAAGAGAAAGAGAGAGAGAGATTTTGCTGTGCTTTCTCAACCTATGGATTTAATCTAAATATGACTCACTTTCCCTGCTCATGTTGAGCCCTATAATCCTTTCCAGTTAAAAAGAATATATATGTGAGCATAAATCTATTTCCTCATTCTCATGGAAATCCCCTACTTGAATATTTCACTTATGACTAGATTTTCTTTTTGCCTGAGTTTAATTTTTTTCAGACACATAAGAAATGCATACACTAGGATCTAGGAGAGAACATCTTTTTAAAACTCTGGGATCATAAATCTAAAGTCTGAAGAAAGCTGTATTCAGAGGATTTTCCATATTATATGTGTGCTGATGGAAGGTGAGAATCCTAGACCAGCTGGTAGGTGTTGCAAATGGAACAATAGCTTCAGAGTGGGGGCAAATGTAAGAATCCAGTGGAGTGCCACACAGGTCCCTCTTTTGATCGTGTGTGTGTGTGTGTGTGTGTGTGTGTGTGTGTAAAAATGTCTCCTCTTTCAGGAGAGATTCTTCTTGGGAATGGTGCTTGGGGAACAGAAGAGAGATGAAGATTTAGGTAGAGAAATGGTTATAAGGCAGAAGAGATATGTGATGCTAGAGGGGGTAGAAAGAGCAAGAGATAGGTTTTTCAGGAGGGGTGAGACATAGATATGTTTGTAGGAGAGGGAAACAGTCATAAGAGATGGAGATATTGAAAATAAATGATAAAGAGCAGACCATTTTTAGGAGATGAGATAGAATCCTATGGTTTGAGTAGGTAGAAGGATTAGCTTTGATAATGAATATTATTCAGAGGTGAAGGAGGAGAGAGTGACAGAAGGCATTATAAGTGGTGTGAGATGAAGAGGGGAGAAAAAGAAGCTCATAGCAAATGGTCTCAATTTTTCCTGTAAAATACAAGGCAAATTTCTCAAATGAGGGGATGCAGGGAGGAGCCATGGGAGGCTTGAGAACTGAGACTCTAGGCAAGTCACCTAATCTCTGCCTTGTATTTTACAGGAAAAATTGAGACCATTTGCTATCCTCTGAAGAAGGAAATGGCAAACCTCTCCAGTTGCCAAGAAAGTCCCATATGGGGTCACAAAAACCGAGACATGACTGGACAACTGAAGAACAACAACAAATAGAAATGAATTCAGATGGAAACCTCTGCTGCAATTGTTCCAAGAGTCACTAAGTAATGCTAACTAAAATGGGGGTAAAGACTTTTTAGATATTCATTCATTGGCAGTAGTGTAAGTGACCTATCACTTACTATTTGACAAGGATGGAAAACCCCAAATGGCTTATTCCCATTCCTATGCTAATTTTCCTGTGTGTGTGTGTGTGTGTGTGTGTGTGTGTGTGTGTGTGTGTGTGTGTGTGTGTGTGTGCATATTTAAAAGAGTAGGACAAGGGCATAGAGGTGGCTGGAGTCAGTACACAGAGACACAACAAAAATGACACCCCCCAAATATAAAAATACCCTGCCGATGAATCCAGCTGCTTAATTATAATAGTATTGTTTAGTTCATGTTGAAAGAAGCCCAGCCTGTCAGTATGAACATGAGCCTGGGACAGCTCCTGGGAATGGCTGAAGGACCTTTTTGAGCATCAAGAAAATGAGAGAGGAATTGAGCTTTAGCATTCAGAGGAATGGAAGGCAGAACCTCCACCCAGCTGTCCACTTAGAATGCCAGCAGGGAGTCCAATGATGCAGGGAGAAATAGAAAGGCTCCCGTGCTTGTCTGGTAGGAAAGCAATTCCCACCCAGTGGGCTTCTAATCTTGTATAATGATTTTATCTGGCTTTGAAAGAATTGGGGGAAGGAGCATGTTTTCCTATCACTCCATCCCATCTCCCACAGGGCAGCCCCCAAGAAAAGAGAGAGATCATTTTGGATAAATCTTCTCTGAACATCCACAGGATTATTGCTTTATTGAGATTACTCATGTTCCCTGAATGAGGTCTGACATGCTGGCCTCGCTTCTCATGGAGCCAGAAAGAAATCGACAGTTTGCTAGTCCTCGGGTTAACATACCATTAATTAAAGCTTCACACTGAGAGGTCCTATCCCTTTGTTATACTCTCGGGGGTCTGTGCTACTTATAGGATCATGCTGTTTTCAAACAGGACCATGTCCGCATGCCAGGCTTGAATCTGAATGTCCAGGCCCAAGTCCAGCCTTAATTATCAGGTCCAGTGACAGAAGGAAGGAAATGGTGAAGAGAGTTGACAAGTGTAATAAAATGGAGAAAGTATACAAATGCCATTTTCTATAAGATGATTGCAAGAACCACACAAACTTCCTTTGTTAATTGAAGGTTGTGGGAGTCAATAATAACAATAATGAAAGCAATAATAATAACTCATTTATATGGTCCTTTAAGGTTTGCAAAGCCAAGTGTTTGAAATGTAGTTGCTCTTGGGAATATAGATTTAGACCCAGCAGAGACCTCAGATGTCATCTAGACAAATCTTTTCATTATATGATTTTGGAAACTAAGGCCAGGAGAAGTTAAATAACTTCTCCAGCATCATAATCGGTTCCAGCTTCAGGTGTGTTGATATAGAAGTTAATACAACTTTAAGACCATATCAATAGGATGCCATGACCAGATTGTCTGTATGGGTGTATGGGGTGTTCAGGAGAACTGGTGGGAAGGCTTGGTGAACCCTTTTCAGGGTTGTTAATCCACTTGTTTAAAAATTAAGTTTATTTATTTATTTAATTGATTTAGAATATTTTCCCATGGTTACATGATTCATGTTATTTCCCTCCTCTCTTCCCACCCCCTCCCATAGCCAATGAGGAATTCCACTGGGTTTTACATGTGTCATTGATCAAGACCTATTTCCACATTATTAACATTTGCAATAGAGTGATCACTTAGAGTCTACATCCCCAATCTTATCCCCATCAAACCATGTGATCAAGCAGTTGCTTTTCTTCTGAGTTTCTACTCCCACAGTACTTTCTCTGGATGTGGATAGTGTTCTTTCTCATAAGTCCCTCAAAATTGTCCTAGATCATTGCATTGTTGCTAGTATAGAAGTCCATTACATTCGATTGTGTTCATCCACTTCTGATGCCCACCTGTCGCCCATCTCTTAGCTGGGGCTCCAAAAAGATGCACCATGTTCACAGATGAGAACAACTTGTTCCAATGGCCAGGAAGGTAACTGAAGCAGTCACTGTGGAATGCCTTGAGTTTGATCTGACATCAAAGAAGCTCAAGTTATCTGCTGCCTCCTGGCCATCTCTAGTCATCATGATTTTTCCTTTGAAACTGGACTTCAATGACTTTGGGAGAGGGCGTGAGGCTGATGACTTTGTGGAATGCTGCCTCACTTAAATCCAATTCCCAACCAAGTCAAGACATCACCCACAAAGTCACTGATCCTCTTCGAAATGAAGGACAAACAATAACATTTGTTGTACTGTAGATTAAAAATGAGAGATCAGTTGATGCTTTTTATTATCAATTGAATTTGTGTCTTGTAGACATCATTAATATTTAATTTCATCTCAAAAGCTTGGTTCTTTTTTTTAAATGTTTAACTGCTCCCAAATTCCTTTCTTAAAAAGAAACATTCCTGAAGATCTTGAACATTTAAAAAGGATAATTATTGCTCATTTTTTGATTAAATAACTTTTAATATTGTTATTACTATTTTCACTCTTGAAAGAACTAGGCCTAAAGCAGGCAGTGCTTCTAGTTTGGGAGAAAGAATTCTGATTTGGAGTCAAAAGACTTGAGATCAGATCCAGGTTCTGTACCTTACTACTTGTGAGATGTTGGCTAAATCACTTCATCTTTCTGATTTTCTCATTTGTAAAATGAATGGGTGAGATAACATGACCTTAGTGGTCCTTTCTAATTCGAAATCCTTAGATCTGCTTCCAGAGAAGCAAGTTAAAAAATTAATGACTATTGGGGGCAGCTGGGTAGCTCAGTGGAGTGAGAGTCAGGCCTAGAGACAGGAGGTCCTAGGTTCAAACCCGGCCTCAGCCACTTCCCAGCTGTGTGACCCTGGGCAAGTCATTTGACCCCCATTGCCCACCCTTACCAATCTTCTACCTATGAGACAATACACCGAAGTACAAGGGTTTAAAAAAAAACAAAAAAAACAAAACAAAACAAAAAAATTAATGACTATGTATTGACTATTTATATTGACTCTATACTGTTCAAATTAAAGATGTTTCAACAATGTTACATGTTGATTTTTCCATGTTTCCTTGAAAATAAAAAGACCAACCTGCCTTTAACTGTTGGTTTCTAGTAACTGTATGACTTTCTCAATGTAACTTAACCTCCCTGGGCCTCAGTTTCCTCATGTGTAAATGGGAGGATTGGTCCCTTCTAATTTTATATTCTGTGGTTCCCTTAGTATTAAATTCCCCCAGATGAGTAGATAATTAAATCCTTCAAAGATCTGACTACTGAGAGTTTAATACATAGTAGGAACTGTCCATAAAATTTCCAAATATACATATTTCATAGTCAAAATTCAGAAGAATTAAGTTTATTAATGAATAGTAGATAGTAGATAATAGGAACTCAAATGATTAAATATCTTTGACCTCTTATAAGCCTGAGAATTAAGCAGTATTGATATTACATTTTTGGCATCTAGGACTTGGTTTGATTTGTTCTCAGGATGTACAGTGTATGCAAAATCTCCACACAAATGTGAGTTGTGAATATTTATTGAAAAGTAGAAGGACAAGTTTCCTCTAAGTCAGGATTTATTTATTTATTCTGCTTATCTTAAATAATTCTCCAAGTTCTGACAAGGCTAATATATCCATTTATTGTTTTTCTATAGTTGCTCCTATATTTACATAGAAATAATAAAAATAAGAATGACAATAATAATAACGCTTAATATTTCAGATTTGTGAAATGCTTTACAAGTATCTGAATTGATTCTCACAACCAACTAAGGAGGTAGATGCTATTCCTATTTTACAGTTGAGAAAACTAAGACAATAAGAGATTAAGTGACTTGCCTAGGGATCACACAACTAGTTTCTGAGGCAGGATTTGATCTCAAAGTTTTCTTGACTCCAACATCATTATACCACTTAAATTGCAAATTTCTGAGTATGGGCTATAAGATAGAAAACCAAAAGTGAACTTTTCACTTTACATCTGGCTAATCTGACTTTGTATAGACAGGGACCAGACATTTCCTGTTTTTCCCTGCTCTCTTGCTTCTTCAGTTCAAAATGTTGCTATTAAATTGATCAATGGAGCAATAGGTATTTGTTGAAGGCCTACATGCATGGCCAAATGTATGGTCTTACAGAATAGCTTTTTATAGGATATATCGGATTCTGGGAGTAATTTTTAAAATCTACTTTGTGTGACTTGAGAATGAGAGTTGGCAAACTATAGCCCATAAGACAAATTTGGCCTGCTGCCTTTTTTTGTAGGGTCTGTGAGCTAAGAATGGATTTGCCATTTGTATGACCCAAGGTTTGTTTGTGTTTAGTCCATGGACCCTTGGTGCCATGCAAAAAGAGGCCACCTATAAGCTGTAGTTTGTCAATGCTTGTTCTAGAACATAGGCAACAATAATTCCATGAGAGACTTGTTTTGTCATTTTATCTCCAGTGTCTAACTCAGTGCCAGGTACACAGTAAGTGATTAACAAGTGCTTGGTGACTGATCAATGAGGGTAAAGGAAAGGAACCAGTTTCCAGTCTTTCATGATGGTGGGATTTGGATGTGGAAGGGACCTTGGATGGTTACTCTGATGTTCTTTTTTTTTTTTTAATATATATTGGGATGGAAGTCAAAGAAGAAAAGCCATATGTAGTGACTAGTAGAGCCAAGACATTAATGATTATAACAATAATAATAATAATAATAATAATAATAATAATAATAACAACAATAGCCAGCATTTCCCATGATTTACCCAGAATCCAGGCCTCCTACCTTCAGTTTCAGAGCTTCTGGTGTTGCTTTTCTGCCCTATGTCATTCTGTATGTGCTTTCACATAGTCTAAAACGGAAAGGGTTAAGCAATCTCATTTTTCAATGCCATAAAACAAAACAATTTTGAAATGATTTCTCTTCCTTTCTAATCATTCTTTGCAAGCCATTTTCCTTTTACCCAGTTTACATCCAAATTTTAGTCCTGTTGACAGTTAACTCAAGAGTCTTTTATCTGTGCTTAATGTCACCAGCCATATCCTGCCATCGATCCACTTGAAAAAAACTCCCCATTGAATCAACGGGGAGTCCTATGTAAAAATCAATGGCCGGACATGGCTTATGTGAGTAGTCGTTACTGTAAGCTGTCTAAGTTGTGGGGCCCACCACAAACATTAGGATAACCCTTTAGAATTTGTTGAAAAAAATCCTTGGATTTCTATTCATCTAAAGGTGGAAAAAGGAAGGAAGGAAGGAAGGAAGGAAATGGTACATGTTTGTAGAGAATAATCTGATATGTTCCCACAGTTGAACTGGCAGACTTGTATTGTCTTCTGTAGTCTTAGTAACATAAAAAAAAAGCTGAGGGGTTGGTGGGGGTGGATAAAAATAGTTAAAATACATACACACAAAATTTTCCCCCCAAAGTCATATTGATGTTCTCTGAATCCAAAACATATGCAAATGACTATCCAGAATAATAAAAAACCAGTCTATTTAAATAGGATGGGATGCTACCCACCCTCATTAACTCAGTAGCCCCTGGCTCACATTTATATTCTCTTATCACAGAGACTTAACCAGCATATCAAAGATGAGAGCAAGAATGAAAGAAATCTGAGCTCATACTTGTACTATCAATATTAAAAGCTTTACAATTTTCTTCTACATAGCACTGTGTTTTCCTGAGGTGATTTTTTTTAAATGACAGAAAATGAGACCTTACCCAACTCCTAGGGGATGGAAGGGAAAGAAGGTATTTGTTGAATTAAAGAATCATAAAATTTCAGAGCTTAAAGGAAGCAGACTTGTTTAATCCAAGCCCTTCATTTTATAGATGAGGAAACAGACAAGTTCTATTTCATATTTTATTCCCTTTTTGGTGGAAAGTTTCTATGTTCTAACCATGTTGGACCATTTAGTATTTCTCATTTTTATTTACTCTCTCCTGCCTCTTTGCATATGGCCTCTTATTCCTAAAATAGATTCATCCATCTCTACCTGTAGAATTTTGCCCTTTCTTTAAGGTCCAGTTCAAATATTGTGTTATTTATATATATATATATATATATATATATATATATATATATATATACACATATGTATATATATGTGTGTGTGTATGTGTGTATGTTTATGTATATAATTTACAAATATATATACATATATACATATATATCTTATTCCCCTATAGATTGTAAGCTTATTTGTTTGTTTGTTTATAAACCCTTACCTTTCATATTAGAATCAGTACTGTGGTTCCAAGGCAGAAATGGGGTAAGGGCTAGGCCAGTGGTTCCCAAACTTTTTTGGCCTACCACCCCCTTTCCAGAAAAAAATATTACTTAGAGCCCCTGGAAATTATGAAACTATTTATTGAACTCAGAATAGAATGTAATACAAAAAAAAGTGTGACCATCACCACCTACCTGGATTTCTGCAGCACCCACTAGGGGGCGGTAGCACCCACTTTGGGAATCACTGGGCTAGGCAATGGGGTTTAAATGACTTGCCCAGGATCACACAGCTAGAAAGTCTTTTTGATCAGATCAAATATCAAATCTGAATCCAGGACCTCTAGTCTTTAGGCCTGACTCTCAATCTACTGAGCCACCTAGCTACCCCAAGATTGTGAACTTATTGAGAAAATTCATTTCAACAGTTATTAAGCATCATTTTCAAGATGGTATGGACAAGCAACTTGGACAAATAACTTAATTTAGAAGTGCTCAAGGCAACTCTCTAACACTTGAAGTTGTAGAGAATGAGCTGGTTTTGATTGGCACATGGAGTTTCCTGATCCTGATGAAATCACAGATGCAGTTTTTACCCTGAATCAATATTTTCAAGACATTGTTCAATGGAGTTATTTCTTTCAGCCTGGTATCTCCAGCACGTAGCTCTGGTTACTGGATATATGATGGATGCTTAATAATTGTTTGCTAAGGTTAATTGAATTTCATAATAAAGAAAAGATATTATTGAACAAGAGGAAGCTAGTTCATCATAAAAGTCAGCAACCTAATGCTCTAGTGACCAATGGCGAAGGTTTCTCTATTTCTGAAATGTGCGTAGAAATATGAATCATATTTTATTCAATTCCACCAATATTTGTTCATCCTCTTTGTAAGTGTGAGATATGTGTTGATTATTCAGATTGATTCTTCTTAGAAAGAACTGGAAAATATATCCTGTTGGGTGAAAAGACAAAAAAAGATAAAATTATGTTGCAGAAGGAGCATGAATCTAATAGCCTGATGACCTGGGTTCTAGATTTGCCTCTGCCACTGACTAGCTATCTACCATAAAGGAAGTTGCTGCACCCTTCTGGGCCTTAGCTTCCCCATCTGTAAAATGGGAGATTAGGCTAAGCTCTAATTTCTTTACCAGTTCAGACTTGTTATAAAATTCCCTTGTGACAAAATTCTACTTCTCCAGAAAGGGATTATGGGTTTGATGGTGGGAAGTGAATGAGGTTGAGGGAGCCAATCTGGGTAGAATACCAAAGGCTGGAAAGAAGACTCTCCAGAACAAAAAAGGGAGAGGGAGCAAAGACAAGTGGTTGTGAGCAAATCTGATTAAAAACCCAAAGCTGTATGGATGATTCTCCTCTATGTTTCCCAAATTTCGAGGACACCAAAATTGTTTACCTGCAATTATCTAATTGCAAGAAGACAAAAAAGAAAGGTCAAGAGAGAAGGAGCTTCTTTTGGAATAGTCAGAGAATGTGGGGGGAAATGTATGGTCTTATGGAATAGCCTTTTTTTTTTTTGTTTTTGTTTTTTTTTTGTTTTAAACCCTTGTACTTCGGTATATTGTCTCATAGGTGGAAGATTGGTAAGGGTAGGCAATGGGGGTCAAGTGACTTGCCCAGGGTCACACAGCTGGGAAGTGGCTGAGGCCGGGTTTGAACCTAGGACCTCCTGTCTCTAGGCTCGACTCTCACTCCACTGAGCTACCCAGCTGCCCCCTGGAATAGCCTTTTATAGGCTATATCATCTCCTTTTCCTTCTTTATGGTACTATTGGGGAGGAAATTTGAGATTTAGCCATCAGCAGATGTAGGAAGGAGATTTTGACAACAAGAGATATAAAAATGGCCAGTGACGTGGTTTGCTCCACTCCTACCTATTATTTTGTCAGTCTTCACTTAATTCAGCTCTTTTGTTTGTTGACTTAAATAAACACATTTATTAAATATCTATTGTGTGACATGGACTATAGTAATGCAAAGAAAATAAAACAGTCAATAAACTAAGAGTTTCTGGGAGAAGATGTTGCCATTCTATTTTTGCTTCAATGAAAGAGAAAATTGTTCACCAGTTACCAAAACCTTATATAGCTATCAGCAAAACACCCTACTTATGTTCCTCTTGAAGGAGACTTGGTGAATACTGTCTAGTGTATGAAGACCAAGAAATATCCTTGTTTGTCTATGACTTTGTCTCTGCCATATTCATTAGACTGTGAGCTCCTTTAGGGTAGGGACTGTTTTTGCCTTTGTTTACCCAGAATTCAATTAGATAGTCAACAAGCATTTATTAGTTACAAGTTCTCTTGATTGACAAGACTTTCAAAAAAGAAAGTAGACAAGCTATTCATGATAGGAAGGACTAGCAATCATAAGAGTAGAATATTTAGTTCAAATACTTATCATGAAACAAATTGCAACTGTAACTGAAACTGTGTAATTGTAATCATAACTTATTTGAATTCCCTTGCTATTGATGACAATAGAGAGGCATCTTTTAAGGAAGTGACAAAAATTAATAGCCGTGGAAGATTTTTCAAGTGCTTCCAGAGGTATACTTCAGATCTTGGATATTTATATACTTGAGATCTTTGGTATTTACAATGATCTATTAATTAGAATCCTAAGTTTTCGTCTAAAGAATATTATGCTTATGACCTGTTTTCTTATTTAAGAAAATAATATTAAATATTTGACATTTCCCTAACTATGCTGGTAAATTAATACCCTGATGTAGGTAATATATGTTATTATTCTCAATTCATGGAGGAAACTGATACTGGGAGAAGTTAAGTGACTTGTCCAAGATGACTGAACCAGAAATGACAGAGCTGGAACTTCAATCCAGACTTCCCATCTTTAAATTCAGCACTTTTCTTACTTCCCCATCACCAATTTCATATCAGCCATTCTCCAGGTTAACTAGAACATATTAGAGGTAGCACTTATCCATCTATGTTCATCCAGACTAGACAAGAACATTTGGTTGAACTTGCTTTCTATGATTCACTTAAATGGTAGAAACAAATTACAAAGAAATAAAAACTGTGTCCTGCTACTTGTGTGGCATGAAGCTGGATCCTTTTCCTTATCCATCTTTCTCCCAATGGCCCAAATAGCTTTGTTTAATCCTGGTTGTTTGACCACAATATTGTGGCTGCAATTATAGTCTTTTTTTTTTTTTTGAGGAAGGAACTGTTTTATTTGATTTTTTAAATTTAAATATTTTATTTTTTTAGAAAAATTTTCCATAGTTACATGATTCATGTTTTTACTTTCTCCTTCAACCCCCCCTTTAACCCCCTCATATCCAACATACATTTCCACTAGTTTTAACATGTGTCATCAATTAGGACTTATTTATATATTATTGATAGTTGCATAGGTGTGGTCATTTCAAGTCTACATCCCCAATCATGTCTGCCTCAACCTCAAGCAGTTGTTTTTCTTCTGTTTCCTGTCCTGCAGTCCTTCCTCTGAATGTGGGTAGTGTTCTTTACCATAAATCCCTCAGAATTGTCCTGAGTCATTGCACTGCTGCTGGTACAGAAGTCCGTTGCATTCGAATTTTACCACAGTATATCAGTCTCTGTGTACAATGTTCTTCTGGCTCTGCTCCTTTCGCTCTGCATCAGTTCCTGGAGGTCTTTCCAGTTTACCTGGAACTCCTCCAGTTTATTATTCCTTTGAGCACAATAGTATTCCATCACCAGCATATACCACAATTTGTTCAGCCATTCCCCAATTGAATGGCATACCCTTGTTTTCCAGTTTTTTTGCCACCACAAAAAGCGCAGCTATAAATATTTTCATACAAGTCTCTTTATCTATGATCTTTTTGGAGTACAAACCCAGCAATGCTATGGCTGGTTCAAAGGGCAGGAAGTCTTTTAGAGCTCTTTGGGCATAGTTCCAAATTGCCATCCAGAATGGTTGGACCAGTTCACAACTCCACCAGCAATGCATTAATGTCCCAGTTTTGCCACATCCCCTCCAACATTCATTACTCTCCCCTGCTGTCATTTTGGCCAATCTGCTAGGTGTGAGGTGGTACCTTAGAGTTGTTTTGATTAGCATTTCTCTAATTATTAGAGATTTAGAACACTTTCTCATATGCTTATTGATAGTTTTGATATCTTTATCTGAAAATGCAATTATAGTCTTAAAAGAGGTTTCAGTGTTACCTATTTCATTAGAATAAAATAATTTAGGATTGTATTATTTTTGAAATGTTTGAAAAATGAAGTTGGGAACTATTCAATTCAACATATATTCATTAGGTGCCAAATGTGTGAAAAAGTACTGTATCAGCCACTGGTATACAAAGATAAAAATGAAACAGTTACTGCCTTCAAGAAAATTCTCTTCTGGATAGTATACCACATGTAGGCAGATAAGTGAATAGAGTGAACAGTAAAAGAAGCAAGGGAGAGATTGGGCAAAGAATTGTGGGGATATTTCAGTTAAGAAAGAGCAATAACAGCTGGCCGGGTTAGGAAAGCTTTATGGATGAGATGGCAAATGATCTGAGCAAGGGGTTAAGCAATTTACCACCCCCACACTCTAACTCTGTTGATGTAGATGTAGGATTTAGTCAATATGGGGAAACACTGTAAAATTGTGGCCATTCCTTTATGAGTTGGTGAACAAATCCCATAAGTGAAACTGGAATGAACAAAGTGATTGGCTGAGTCAACGAATTATTTGTGTCCCCAAGGTCTTTAAATAGCAAAGCCCTAGAGAGTAGGAGGTAGTCTAGGAATCTCTTTGTGGAAGATAATATTCCTCCCCCATACTTGTGGGGAAGGGGGAAAGAATTTCTCTCTTACCTACCCACTTCTTTACATGGCATTTAGCATTAGCAGTTCAAGAGTTCATCAATTCTAGAGAGAGTCTGAGGAATATGGTTTCAGAAAGGCAGTCATTTGAGGGAAGAAGCAGCAATAAAAAATGAGAACTGCCAAGAGCTGACTATGGATTCAAGAGAGACCCAGCCCTGGCACTTGAGAATTAAACATGGAAAGGGACAGACTCTAGGAACCTGGCTGAACAGCCTACTTAGCAAAGATGTTGTAATCAAGGGAAATCTTATGAGAACTTCTAAACCCTGCAATAACCAGGAGTTGTGAATGGCCTTTACTATACCTCTATTTTGATTGTGAACCTCATTATCATTATATTGATTTTTCTCACTGATTGCTCAGTATATTTATGAAAGAATGTATCCCAGGATTATGAAGGGAATATTTTGTGGCTACTTTTCTCATTATGCTATCATAATAAATACTTTTGCATTTACTGATGGCATATACTGGATGACTGTTAAGGCTAAGAACACCAGTGGGGACCCATGAACTATAATGTTAGGATTATACACATACGTAGTATTACTCCTAGAACCTGAGGTAGCAATGGCATTCTGGGCACCCAAGCTAAAAATGTGAATTTATTGGAGCATATTCCAGAGAGGATGTTTCATAAGGAATCTGAAAAGCAGATATGAGCAGGGAGTACATTTTGGGCATGGGGATGGCTTATATAAAAGAATGGGATGTATGGAGACCCAAGATAATGTGTCAATTCGGGGAGGAGGTAGTTAGAATTTGGTTATAATTTAGGGCATATGAAAGGATGTATGTGAAATGATGCTGAGAACCCAAGTTGGAAGTAGATTGTGGAAGGCAAAAAAGAAATTTGTATTTTATTCTGATAAATAGCTAACACTAAAGATTTCTGAATAGGTGAAGAATATGGTCAGTTGGGAATCATGGGAACTATGGGAAACTGTGAGAGTTATAGATTGGAGAAAGGAGAATACAGGAAGCAAGTTTATTGGGATAATTTAGACAAGGAATGATGATATTCTAAACTAAGGTACCACCCTGCGAATGAAAAATGAAAAAAGGGAAATAAATAATTGTATTTTTCTTGAAAACAATTGTATTTGTCTACTCAGAGTGACTATCTGCTCGTTATGGTTTTTAAATGTGTGATTTTATCATTAAGTTATAGTTAGTCAATAACTATTTTTAAAAAATCTATGAATGAACACTATATTAAATACATGATATATAACAATATATAATAATGTATACAATATTATGCTATAATATATTATACTATAACATAACATACTATGATATGATACACTATACTATGCCATAGTACAATATGATATGATATGACATGACCTAACATAACATAACATAATATAGTATAATACATAATATAAAAACTATAATAATGAAAGCTTATCTGAGAAGGCCAAAAATGTTACAAAATAAACAAAAGCAAGCTTGGGGCTTAGCTGTTTCTAAGTCTCTGTTATGGGAAGTCGGGGAAGTCGTTTGTTTTTTAAACCCTTACCTTCTGCCTTAGAATCAATAGTGTATATTGGTAGGCAATGACTTGTCCAGGTTTACACAGCTAGGAAGTATCTGATACCAGGTTTGAACACAGGCCCTGGTTCTCAATCCATGGATCCATCTAGCTGCCCCCAGAGAAGTAGCTTTGTCTCCTCTCTCTCTCCCCCTACCCCAGTTATACAACTCTGTACTCCTCATCCCCTACAGTCCAGGCTCATTCTCACCAAAGTGATTAGTGTATAAAGGTAGCTAAAACTGACAATACAAACTATATATATTTTTCTCACCCGGGCAAGCCTGGCCTTGGCACTTGTTGGTCAACTGAATACTGAATTCAAGGGGGGGGCAGGTTGAGGCATTTAAGTGATGTGGGGCCAAGAGAAGGGGATGAGGGCACGGATTAGGAAAAGTTATTCTATATCGAGATGCTTCCATCTTCCATATCATTTTATGGGGTAGGTCCTAGAGAGCTTGACTCTGGCATTAGTCTTTGAGTGTGATGGAGATGATTGCGTATTTTATATATTTTTATATTTTGAGTACTGGCCTCTAAATTACCATTTAGATAGGTGCTCGATAAAATGATTAAGTAATGCTGTAAAACATAGCTCAAGTGATTTGACAGTAAAATATACCAAAATTAGATCTAAGGGTCAAAAGGTCAGAAATTCCAAAGTATATTTATTCCATGATTGCCCAAATTAATTAATTCTGACTGGCAAGCCCGAACTGCAGTCAGACAGATAGAGAGAAAGGTACCAGCTGGTTCAGAAGCCTCAGAAACAGCAGGGGCCTTATATGTTGATAGGATCCCAGGAAATGTGGATTAAAAAAAAAAAAACCTTTCTACTTAAAAGGAAACCTACCATTTTGCTAGAAATTGTCAAGTAGCCATTTTTTATCCAATTTAGGAATTTTCAAATTATTGTTAAAGATATGCTCAGGAAAATCGGAGATTAATTGATGGTTTCAGAAAATTGTGAGTTGTGATATTCATGAGACTTGATTGTATTTGCAGAAAGGAAATAAGCCAAATTCTGTTCAGAATAATGATAGGAACACTACAAGAATATGAGCAAATATTATTAATAAAGAAAGTTTATAGGAGCGGCTCAAAAAAGGCTACAGAATGAATAAGCGAGCTTTGAGGCTTGCTTTGATTTTTAGTGGAAAAGCCCACAATCCATTAGATACTATTTCTGATAAACAATTAGTTTAGGAACTTGCCACCAAGAGGCACTAATGTAAGCCTTTTGAACATAGCTCATCTCCTGTGAAATCAAACCACAGCCCAGTGGCAGAACTGAATTCATAAAAGATTTGCGGCCACAGCACCATTCATTAAGTAATTTGCTATAACTCAACTAGTGGCTCCATCCTCTGATTGTTATTCCCCCGAATGCTAATAAAGGGACTGATAATGGAACAGCCTTTGTATATTGTCAGGGAGGCCCACCTCCAGGCTTCATTCCAGGATATCATGAACTTCTCACAAATAATTAAAGAGAGCTCCATTGGAGGACCTTTAGGGGCAGAAGGGAGTTTTGGTTTCCTAGAAGCTATTCACAAGGAAGTACTATCTCCCTCAGTTCTATGACAATCAGTTGCAAAATCTCTCCTCTGCTTGCTTTTCAGATTGAGTTAAAATGATGGGCCTGATTCTGGTCTTTGCTGTAATAACATGGCTGTTATTTCAACTTGCAGCCAATGAGGTCGGACCAGTTCCAGAGCCACTGATTGGTATTTCCATTAGCCTAATGGTACAATTGAAATAATTATTATTTTGGCTTTTGTAATGAAAATTGGCTACCTGAAAGAAAACAGAGCCTAGTGTTTTTTTTCTTCCAGCTTTGAAGGCAGTGACTGAAGGGTTAGTGCCCAAAACAATGAGAGGACCTCAATGTTTTGTTTTCATCCTTACATTAAGAGATACAAAGAAAATGACAGCCGAAATTACAAGATTCGTGAAGGTAAACTGTGAAATGGGAAAGTGTAGTTAATATCAGGTTTTTGACAATTATAAGACCATTCAGAGGATTCACTGACTGCATAAGAAATTCTAAATCATATAGCTGTAATAATGTTCTGTTCTATTTTTTAAGAAAAAAGAACTTCAATGCTAAAACGTCTCAGGAAATACTTTATTCCCATTCATGACTGCCATAGGGAAAAGTCCAAATTACTATGATTGGCTGTATAGCAAGAAGGATGCTACAATATGAATGGGAGACGTAGACTCATTGTTACATAAGGTTCCATCCCAGGTGCCCCAGAGAATTGGCAGTCATACTAGTTATCAGGCCTGAGGAAGGCTATAATTGCCCTTAAGGGGTTGTGCTGCATGGAAACCAAAATGATGTCAAGCTTCAATAATTAAATTATAAGAGAAGGCTGACTGAATAAGATGGGTTTGTTTCTAAGAGAACACCAGAGATTCCTGGTTGGCGTCTTAATTGCAGTTTTAAAATAATGAAGAGGACTAATAAAATTTCCATCAGACTCTTCATATTTGTCCAGAACACATATAATGAAAGAAAATGACATGGGCAAAGTCAAAAGAAGCGGCTTGACAGTTAACACAAAGGAGGCTTTGTCTGCAATAGCATAAGAAGAGAAGCCATTAAGAGTAAAGAAGAACACTGTGGGACCTCAAACAAGAAAGGGGGCAGACTCAGAAATAAATAGGCAAAGAATGAAATGAGAAGAGTCAGAGCCAAGGTGTAGTGGGCACAGCAGCTCTTTTCTTTTCCCAGGACATTTGAGATTCTAATGAAGAGAACAACTCCATCTCCCTCACTCTACGGCGAAATCGAGAATGTGATTTCAAGAGTGAATGGGCAATGACAGGAAATCTTTTGCAAGTGATTCTAATGGGCAGTCAATGAGACTCCTGCTGAATTCCCCAAGACCCCTAGTGCGGTCTGGTTTCTGAACAGGAAAATCACAGCTGCCTGGGCTCTACTGTATGTTACAGCTAATAAGACCATCTTGCCATTTTGGAAAACAAAAGAAAGAAAAGGGAGTCTTTCTCCAAACAATATTTTGGGTAACATTTTTTATTCATTAGGTATCTAGTGGCAAACTGGATTTATGTGATTTTCTTTTTCTAAATTAACTAAACAAATACATACTTGGGTATCAGATGCAACCTTAGAATACTTAGATGGATCTATGATCTCATCCATGAAAATGGTTCCTCTAGTAGTGCAGATGACAACCTACACACCCCTAACCCTGATTTTACACAACTCTCATTCCTGTCTTCCTGGAAATCTACTATAGAAGCATAGCCCCAGTGTGTTAGAGGACTTCCATTAGGTCTCATAAAATGACATGGATGTCAATAGAGTATACAGGCTATCCATCTGTTAGCCTTCATTCTCATTCCATAACTGGTCCATTTGCTTTTTCAGGCATACATCTCTTTTGATGATATCTCTTATGTTGCTCCCTGTGCATAATTCATTATGGGTAATGCATTATAACCTATCTACCCCTCCTCCAGACTCCACCCCTAGGCATTCTTCCATTGCCCTTTAGATGACCTATAATTGTGATCCCTCAGAGATATCGGAGTGCCATGATTAACAACCTTGAAGAGGCAGCATGATGTAGTGATAGAGTGCTGGAATTTATGTTAGAAAGACTGGGATTCAAATTCTGTCTCTGTATTTGTGATGTGATCATAAACAAGTCATTTAACCTCTTTTACTTTAGTTTTTTCATCAATATATTGGGGATAATAATACTTCTGGGGTGGTTGTGAGGCTCAATAAATGAGATGCTATATGTAAATCACTTTGTAAACTTTAAAGTTCTACATAAAAATCAGATATTATCATAATTATAATGATTATATAACATCATTGGAAGAAGTTTGGATTTTTAAAATGATTTTAGTTTCGGGAAGAATCTTGGGTTCATTGGGCCAAACAATTTTCCAAATACTGCTTACTTCTTCCAGTTTAATTCTGGTATAGTGTATATCCAAGATATATGCACTGAGAGACTCTGTCTATTGACATCCTTCAAGATGCATATTTTGATCCGGACAACTAGGACTGGAAAGGAAGTCTGAGGCCATTGAATCCAATCCCATTATTTTAAAGATGAGCAAACTGAGGTTCATGGAAGTTCAAAGGCCACAAAATAGTATTAGAGATTGAATTTGAAACTAATTTTTCTGACTCTAGAGTCTATGCCCTTTCTATTGTATGACTGCATATTGGCATTCTTCATTTACTTGGCTTTTCCTTTGCATGTTGTTGTTGAGTCATTCAGTTGTGTCCAACTCTTTGTGATCTCATGGACCATATCATACCAATTCTGTCCATGGGGTTTTCTTGGTAAAGATATTGAGTGGTTTGCCACTTCCTTCTCCAGCCGATTAAGGAAAATAAATACTAAGTGAACTGCCCAGCATCACACAGCTAGTTCCATCCCCACGTTCCATCCACTGAATCACCTAGCTGTTTCCTTTGTAAGGAGTTGATCCAAATGCTTTTGAGGGCTTGCGGAAATCATTCATGAAGCTTGGCAGCATTTTGCTCTTCATCTGATCAGCACAATGCCATCTGCAACATCTAGGGACAACCTCTTTCCTTAGCATTCTCTGCTGGGCATATTACATGATGGTTGCAAATATCTTCAGTGACCATAGGCCTTCCACTTTTAGATATTACTTAGTAGTCATAGTCAGATGATTATCAAACAATGATTTCAGGTTGCCTTTATCAGGGAACCTTGAATCTTTATGTTTCCTCTTATTAGATCAAATCAATTATTTTATGGTCAACAAATGATCATTATCATGAGATCTCAGGTTCTCTGTTATTTTAATAAGTTGTATCAACCTGAAAATGTAGCTGTCTATGAAAGTCTGCTGTTGTTGCCACTGTTGACCACTCCTTTCCTTCTGTATACTCTTTTTCTTCTAGTTTTCATGATGGCATTCCATCATTATTTTCTTCCAATTTGTCTGATTGAACATATTTGTCATGCATGTCTTGCCCTTATATATTGGTGTACTCCAGAACTTAACCTCTTTCTCTCTTCTCTATAGTTTCTCTCTTGTTAATTCACCAGTATCTGAAGATCCAACTATCTTTCTTTTCAGATGGCTTCTAAAACTACAAAGCCGGTTTTTATCTCTCTCTTGAGCTCTAATTACATATCTCCAATTACCTGTGTAGTGAAGAAGTAGATATGTTGTGGGAAGGAAGTAAAGAGATATGATGATGTTGGAATAAAGAGGGGCTGTATAGGAAGGTAAGGGATGAATGAGGAGTATATAAAGAGGGGCTGCTCAAACAGGCTAGTCACTGAGGGTAGAGACACAGGATAGTGAGAGGAAATAGGCTAGGTTCTTCAGGCAGGGAAGGTATCTCTATGATACAAGAAGAATTGGTTAGCCAGAAATGTTATAAGTCTGGCTGAAGGGTTTTGTTGTTAATTTTTAAGCTCCCTTGAGGGAGGAGTCAAAAGGCTCCTCCCTGCCAGTGAAACTGAAGTCTACAGGAAGTCTCTGCTGGGTACTTCCTGCCCAAGATGGATGCCTAGGTTTGCCCTCAAGAAATAAAAGTAAAGTTATTCCTTCCCTCTTTTGCCTTTGCCCTAATGTCAAGTACAATGATTCACCAGAGGCTTTTGTGTAGATATCAAAGGGGATTTATTGATGCCAGGGGTAAGCTGAAGGAAAAAGGGTTTGAAGGTTTTGTAACTGTTGCTAGGGAGAAAGCTGGTGCTGGGGGGAAGGGCCACAGGAGAGAGGTTCAGCCTGAGAGAGGCCAGCTAGCTCAGTCAGGGAAAGTTTACTGCCCTGAGTAAAAGTATTTATCAGATCACTAGATAAGAGGTGGCTTGATTTAGGATGTCCTTCCTGCCTAGAGAAGCTAAAACCATGATGTCTACCCACCAAACCACCCTTCCTCCCAGGGCCCAATGGGGAAATTCAGGGAAATAACAGGTTGTAAATGGAGAGGTCAGGGAGAGGTCTAGAAAGAATAGACCAGGTCCAAAATGCCCCAGAGGCAAAAGGCCACAGGCAAAGGGCAAAAGCCAAAAGCCCTTCAGTTGGAACCCCCAGGGATGTTGGGATGTTTATAGCCTAGCTCTAATGGTTTTCCACTGAGCCCAGCTAGCAAGCTGGTTCAACATTCTAAACTTTTCTGACAGGCTGCTACAGTTGGTTTGCAAAAGTAAGAGCTTTTCCTGCTATCCTGCATTACACCTGGTGGGTACCTCATAGGCATCTTAAATTCAACATGTGCAAAACCAAACTCATTATTACTCTTCTCTTAAACTCTTCCTTCTATCCACTCTTAATGTTGATAGTACTACCATTTTGGTTTGCCGCTGGGTCTTTGCATACAGTGAACCTCATTCCTGCAATGGCCTTTCTCTTCATTGCCACCTCTTCATATCTCTGTCTCCCTTTAAGGCTAAACTAAAGTATTTCCTCCTGCATGAGACATTTCCTGGTTTTACAGATGTTATTGTACTTCCTCCCATCACTTGAGTATTTTTTTGTATGTATATTATATTATTTGTGAACATGTTGTATGCCATGGCTGAGTGATGGAAAACATCTGTGTTGCCTAGTACTGGGGAGACTGAGGCTGGTGGTTCTCTTGGAGAAAACTCTTAGGAGTTTTCAGCTTCAGTGTTCTGACCCAATTGGGTGTCCCATCTAAGTCTGATACCAGTATGATGAGCTCCCACCAGACTGCTTAAAGAGGGGTAAGCTAACCCAACTCTGAAATGGAGTAGGCCAAAGCTCCTTGTCTCAATTAATAGTGGGATGGGATAAAACTTAGGAGCAGCCGCTATACCTCCCCTAGCTTGAGCAAGATACGTATTTCTGATCTATCTCCCCCACTGCCAAAGAACATGTTGAATTCCCTCAGTAGAATGTAAACTCTTTGAGAGAAAGGACTCACTCCATTTAGTACATATCTATCTAGTAACTAGTCCAGAAACTGGACTATCAGAGGCACTTACTTGTTGATGAAAAGATTTTCACATTTTAATCAAGCATGCCCTAGATATATGTGTGTTCTCATAAATATTTTGTAGAGATGAGAAAGTAAGCATATGGGTTAGGAATTATTGATGTCCTTTGGATCATTAATTTTTAGAAGTAATAATGTCCCTGATTTATTTTGTTAAGCCATTCCATTTCTTCCCTTCTTTCAGGTATATTGATAGTCAATCACTCAGTGCTTCTGAAACTGTTTTGCCTCCAGGATAGATGTCCTCTGTGTATACAAGACGTGGTCCAGCTGCTCTTCCTTTCTTGGCTTCCTTTTAGCCCATTCCCTTTCCTTGTGTGGCAAACCAAAGGCTGTGGGGCTAAGAATCCAAATGTGCTACTTCTACTTTCAGCCACAGAAAATGCTTGGAAATACATTAACCAATTTATCCCTCTATCCTGACATTCTCCCTTGTATATAAAGGGGAAAAAATCCAGTCCAATTATACATGTTTTTATTGGGTGTCCACAATGTGCTCAGCATGGAGGCTTGTTGTAGTTTAGCTGTTTCAGCTGTATCTGACTGTTCATGACCCCATTTGGAGGGTATTTTTTTTTGGCAAAGATTCTAGTGGTTTGCCATTTTTTTCTCAAAATCATTTTACAAATTAGAAAACTGAGGCAAACATAGTTAAGTGACTTGTCTAGAGTCACACAGCTAGTAAATGTCTGATATTGGATTTGAACTCAGATCTTCCTGACTTTGGGCCTGGTAGTCCATACATTACACCACCTAGTTGCCCTCAGCATAGATACTTTAGTACATATAAAAGTATAAAGGCATAGTTTCCACCCTAAAGAAGTTGATAATACAGTTAGGGAAAACAGACCTATATTGGAGATATTTATCCGTGTAAGAATGATATCTCAATGAATAAAAAAAAATTATAGTCACTACTTATTGAGGTACATATACAAGGAAGTAAGACTAAGCATTGCCCTCAAAGAGCGTATAGTCTAATGGAAGAAGATATGTATAGAGTTGTTTTTTTTTTTTAATTAGTTCCACTTAACTTCAGAAAGAGAACTCAATTTCTGCTAGAGTAATTAGGGAAGGTTTGGTGGAGAACCATAAATTAAAAAAATAGAATTTGGATAATAAGGTGAAAGGAACTAAGTTTAGCACCCCCGAAAATGGGAATTAGAATTATGGATTTTTTTTAAACTATTACCTTCCATCTTAGAACCTATACTATATATTGGTTCCAAGGCAGAAGAGCAGTAAGGGCTAGGCAATAGGGGTTAAGTGACTCATCCAGAGTCACACAACTCGGTCAGATATGAACGCAGGACCTCCAGTTTCTGGGCCAGACTCTGCCCTCTAGCTATGAGATTGTTAACATTTTTGGAAAACACTTCCAACAGAGAGAAATTTCCCAAGTCATAAGATATCAAACCTAGTAGGGGACTTAAAGGCCATCTGGTCCAATACCTTCATTTTCTAAATAAGGTAAATTGGGGGGGATTAAAATGAATTGAATATGAACCTATAGCTAGGAAGTGAGAGAGCCAGAATGGGAATCATTTCAGTTGCATTATCCACTCTGCTGTGGAATTTGAAATGATAGAGAATACTCTTTCAATAAGGTGATTGTTGAACAAGGTCTACAGGTGGATATGTGTGTTTTGCTGCAATTAATTAATATTTTATTTAATTCAACAGGCATTTATTAAGTATTTAACATATACAGGATGCACTGTACTAAATACTGGAGTGAGAGAAGGCAAAAATGAAAACAAGAGCACACACTCCATCCAATCTCATTACCAATGATCCCACCTGAAACAGTTCTCTTTCATTAATTATTGTCAAATCTGGAGTGAAAACAAAAATATATTAAGTGATGGGGATCAACCATGTGACCAAGGAAGAAGTGACTAGAGTTAGACCAGCACCTGAAAATTCCACAAAGGCAATTTTCCGTTGCATTCTTGACAGGAATATGTGATTATGTAACTGAAAATTGACTCAGCAAAATAACCATAATTGTGCCATCTGACAAGTAAATTCCATGAGATAACAACAGCGAATTCCCCTTAAATGAATAGCTTGTAAAGGAATAGCAAGAGAGAATAGATGCAGCTATCTCCCACTTTTCTGCTGACAAATAGCCTTTGTCAATACTCTTATACTAGCTATCCATTTAAAAAGGCGTCACTCTTCTCTTTGCAAGACTCTTGTTTGCTTGTGTGGTACAATTACAGAGTAAATTAAGCTGAGCACCACAATGTACATTACTAGTGTAAGCTGTAGTTAAGCTAGCAAGACGTTTTTTATTATAATCCCCAGTTTTCACTTCATCGCAACTTTCCAAAACACCATCCTTTGGGGTTGAAATTTTCCATGCTCCTTTTTAGACCAAAGAGAGAAAGATATATATTTTTTTCCCTTTTTGGAACATATGAAAAAAATTGCCTGCAGCTGCTTCTAAGTTATTGGAGAATCAAACCAAATATGATGTTTCTATTTTAAAAGGCTTTATTTTATAATCTCTGAGAAACTTAGCATGTAACAGCTATTATCCAGACATTAGTAATCCTCATGATACTCGGTTTCATAAAGGACAAATTTGGATCCATTTTCATATTATTTTTCCCAGTTTTCCAATGAGGAAACTGAGATAAAGGTCATTTCCTCAAGACTGCAAAGGGTAGAACCAAAGAATTGTAAAGCTGAAAGGAATCTGGGAGCTTCTATCATACAATTGCTACCAGAACAAAGAGTGCCCATGAAGGCTTTTCTCCAGCATTCTTTTTATTGCTTAGAAAGCAGCCCTTTCCACGTTCAGATAGCTCATTTTTTCTATCAGCAGTAAGTTCTTTTTGTAAGTTTATTACAAATAGACTTCCTGTAACTTTTATTCAGCATTCATTCAAAAAATATTCGTCACACACCTATGCGTCTAGCATATAGTAAGTACTTCCCCTCTTCCCCCAACTCCTGATTATCATTCTTTCTTGTGAGGTCAAGCAACATAAGTTTAATTCCTTTTCCATATGCTGCCTACATTTGGAGACAGAGAAGATATCCCTGACAAATCTCTTCCTTTCAATTGATCATCTCCTGGCACAGTTTTGAAACCCGCCGCTATCTTGGTAGTGTTATTATAGACAAAATGAAACTTATAAATTCCCTTCTAACCATCGCCACCCTCAATCAGTAGACTACACTTCTATTACTGCCGACCGAGATCGCATTTGTCTTTTTGGCTGCCATATCATAGTGTTGACTCATTTCAAGCTTAAAGTTCATGGAAACTCTCAGGTCTTTGTCATACGATTTGATGGCTAGACTCTTCTACCCCCATATAACTTGTCCATTTTGGCAGTGATGATGTCCATAATTTTTTGAATCATTTAATGTCTTCTCCTCTTTTAAATATATCTTAGTGCCCTAGGAATTGTGTTGCCTTCAGCCTAGCTGTCTTCTGTGTATACTAGTTCTGGGTTCTTCTTTGCTTCCTTTAGTGACATGTCTAAATCAGGAGCTGTGATTTTGAGTTCAAAGGTGCTCATTATTCTTCCAATCAGAGATGGCCTCTACTCCCAGGAACTCATCACATTGGAGCCAGATTTAGTGTGGATACCCAAATGGCTTAGCATACTGGCGCTCTGGACACCTGAGCTCATGTCTTCCCCCTGCCTCAGCTTTCCCTGTTGGCAAGGGACTACAGGTCTGGGCCACCATTCTCAGTCATGAGACAAAATATGTTTACACATATTGTGATATATATACCTACATATGTATATATGCATATTTATAATAAATATAAAAGCGATGGGGCAATAACATTTTAATTTGTCCATTTTTAGGAGCTGAATTTACCTTTTTTGTTTGTTTCATGTTGATTTTGTGCACACAATATCAAAATGACTAGCTGATTTAGTAAATTCTGCCAGTGGGTCAATTTGCCGGAAAGAAATGATGGGTAAGCTCATATAGCTGAAGCCAAAAACAATTTTATGACTTTCTGAAGACCACACACATTGTTTCTATGACACAGAAAAACATCTGGATGGAAAGAAAAATGTTTTCAAATCAGATGTTTTGCTTTATGATGCCAAACATTTTGGAAACAAACATTTTATGGAGGGCTTGCCACAATACTATGAGAAACTAGAAGTATAAGAAACAATGCATAGCCTCTATGGATTTATTAACCCGCATAGGTATCAGAGGGCAAAACTTGTTTATACCAAGTGATTAATTATAAGATGCATTACATTATTATCTATGATAACTACAGAAGTAATTGTGAGAAGAAACGTCTGTTTTGGCATCAAATAGGACAATTGTAATGGGGTTGTGACTAATTTAGGATTTGTGATTAGTGTTATAGGATCAAAGCATTTTAGAGGTAGAAAATACCTCAGAGATCATCTCATTCAGCCTCCTCATTTTACAGATAAAGCAACTGAGGATCAAAGAGGCAAAGATAGTATTTTTCAGCCAAATACCCATTTCCCTGCCTACCTTCTCTAATTTCTAAATATATGAATTTACTCATTTTACATTTGTGTTGTATATATTTATATGTCTACTTGTCTCCTCCAGTAGAAAATAAGCTCATTCTGAGTGAGGACTGTTTAAATTCTTTGTACTTTTATTCTCGGGACCTAACACATAGTAGGGACTTAGTAAATGCTTATTAATTGAATTGATTTAGTATGGGCTTAAACCAGTGAAACAACAGGTCACTCAAACGACCTTCCTAGCAATCTCACCTCTACTCAAGGAGTCATAATTAAAACAGATGGAGATCCTTTGGATTTGATCCTAACAACTGGTTTCCATCTTAAAGTTGGCTAAGATAATCAGACCAGTCGTTTCTCTGGCTGCTTTAGCAACTTGTCATGAGATCCAGCTCCAGTTAAGTAAGATACTTCAAACTCTGTGACTGAGATGAAGGGTACCGTATCATCTGAGGAAGAAGACCTTTCAGGAAAGCAAATGTTCACTACAAAGCAGGGCCTCCCACTCAGGTTAGTAACTGGACTCCAAATAATCATCCATTATGACCAAAGGCATCAAAGGGAACCAACCCGATCACCTTTCTTCATTTTTCAGAGGCAACCATCCACCATGTGAAAATTAGAGCCATTTTGAATCACAAGACACTCTAAAGTCAGATGAAAAGATGTCATCAAATCCATGTAGGGCATGCTGAAGACCAAATGGTAATTCATCAGGATTAAGAGATTTCTTTAATCATCTTTGCACAGATGTGCAGAGGAAGAACAGCTCTTGCAAGAGCTATTGGCCAGCCCTACTACTAGAGAGCCTATCATCTCCCAACATCAGTGTCCTAAACCACTTTACCAGGTCACCAAAAGTTTCAGACGGCCTCTTTGCCTTCTATCCTTTTCTACCCATTTGTCACGGGCAGGAGTGAGTTGAGTAAATGTTGGCTAACTGAATTGAATATAAAGAGCCATAAAACATCACAGAAAGGGATAAACAAAAAAGATTAATGAAATAATCACTTCCATTTATGTAGTGTTCAAAGGTTAGGGAAAAAAATTATGACCAGTGTATCATTTTTCCTGTTTTATGGGAAAATATATTATGTTATGTTACATTATATTTAATCATTGTATCATAACCTATATCATATAATATTATATCATACTATATTATATTGTATTATAAAAATAATTTTATTTTTTTAGGAAATGTTTTACATTAACAAATGAAAAAGCTAAGGTTAAGAGAAGAGAGGTTAGACAACATTTAACTGAGGTAACAGCTAGATGGTCTCATAGGTCTTTGTCCAGAGACTGACAGACCTGAATTCAAATCCAACCCCAGCCACTTAGCTGTGTGACCCTGGAAAAGTCACTTAAATTCTTTTTTGCTTGGATTTCCTCACTTGTAAAATGGAGATCAAAATACTGCTCACTTCACAGGTTTGTTGGGAGATTCAAATAAGATGATATTTGTGAATTACTTAGAATAACATCTAGAATATAGGCAGCTAGATGATACATTGGATACAGTTCTGGGCCTGGATTCAAGAAGACTCATCTTTATAGTTTCAAATCTGACCTCAGAAGCAGTGCTATGGCTGGATCAAAGAGCAGGCAGTCTTTTAAAGCCCTTTGGGCATAGTTCCAAATTGCCCTCCAAAATGGTTGGATCAATTCACAACTCCACCAGCAATACATTAATGTCCCTGTGTGACCCTGGGCAAGTCACTTCATCCTGTTGGCTTCAGTTTCCTCTTCTTTAAAATGAACTGGAGACGGAAATGGCAAACTATCCAGTATCTTTGCCAAGAAAACCTCAAATAAGATCACAAAGATCAGACATGACTGAAAACAATTAAACAACAAAAGCACAGTGCCTGGTGTGCAGTGGGTACTTATTAAAGATGTATTCTCTTCCTGTACCTGACCAGAGGATAGAGGAGCCAAGCCTAAAAGCTAGGTCTCCTGAATCCCAGAAAAGTGTTCTTCCTACTAATCCGTGCTACCTCAAGGGAAATTATAAGCCCAGTAAGTACATAACAAATGGAAGACAAAATGGAGTGGAAAGTCCAAAGCAGAGAGTCAGAAGCAAAAAAAAATCAAGGTAGAAGCAAATGCAACCTACTAAAATGGGACCTCAAAATAGACAAAACGTGCTCAGAACAGGACATTTCTTGTGTCCTACCTCCTGGATTAGAGACACGGGATGTGAACACTTAAAAGTTAAGCAAACACATTTGTGACGCTACAATGTAACCTTGCATTGCTACAATGTAACTTTGCATTGGCACATTTGCACCAGAACCCACAGCATCTTTAAGAGATTTTATCAGAAGGAGCTTGAGCGGTAGGTAGCCTTTCCAAGAGCATCTTTCCTCTCACCTGGTATAGAACCTGCCATTTCACCATTTGAGATTTATGCCTTTGAGGTTTGAAGATTTGTGGTCCTCAAAGACCACAATGAAATTTACAGACATTTGAAATTTACAAACGTAAGCCCCCTGACTACTACTTTAGCCAGGATAGATGGTCAACCAGGTGCAAACATGATATATACCTGGTACAAGTGGAACCAGGAGTGGGAAGATGGGCAGGGAGAAAAGAGATTTTTATCCAGAAGTCATTCTCCTGGAAACAGTAGCCTGTAGACTCAATGCAAATGCATCTGCTTGTAAATGTGCTCTGATGCTACTCCTGCTTCCTTGTCATCATTTTTCCAGACCGTGTACCTCTTCTCTGGCCAGTACTTCCCTTCTGCCTTCATTCATTGATATTCAGCATTTACTAAGCAACTTCTGGGTATAACTGCTAGCTTTGTCCTTGCTGCAGCCTCTTTTGGAATAGCGGGGATAGAGACTAAGCCTATATGATTATATTTTATTGAAACAGAAAATTCCTGGCTGTAGAAACTCCCTCAACCAATGCAGGTTGGCACCTTTTCTGAAAATTATAGACTTCGACTTAATTGTCTGGAAAAATCAAGAGTCTGAAGAAATTGTCCAGGTTCACACAAGCCGTGTGTTTATGCCAGAGGCAGGACTTGAACACGGGTTTCTTAGACTCAAGTCAGCTCTCTTATTATCTCTTCTGTGATACTGCTAGAATATATGAAAATGTTGACAACATCTACTAGTAGTTTAAGGACAATAATGATGATGCATGTAACTTGAAGAGTAAACTTGAGTAATTTTTTTTGAGCCCAAGTTTCAAATCAGCTCAACAATATAGCTAATTTCACAGGGTTATTAGTTTCACCAAATTTGGAAGCTGGAAGGAAATTTTTTTATCAGCCTTTTGGGATAGAATGTGCTTGAGGGAAGATACTTCTTTTTCATCTTCTTATCTTTCAGTGCCTTAATTATAAGGCACTTAATAAATGCTTGCTGAATTGAGTTGAAATTTACATTCTTTTATTTTTTAAATAAATGAAGAAACAGTCCAGTTATAATGGCTACCATGACTAAAATGTGACAAATGTCAAATCAGAAGAAGCTAGAGGAATATTTTCTGCACTTGTCACAATTATTCTACTGTAAAGAGAACATTCCAGAGAGCTTGAAAATTTTTATCAAAATTGTCCTTTAACAATTCCTTCCTTCCCTTCTTTCATTTACTTTCTTCATCTCTTGTTCCCTTCTTTTTTCTTTCTCTCTTTCCCTCCCCTTCTCTCTTTTTTTCCACCTCTCTTTTCCTCCTCTCTTTCCCTCTCCTTCATCTCTTTCTTTCTTTCTTTCTACCTTCCTGCTTTTTTAAGAGGCTATTATGACCATGGCACTATTGTAAACAATGAGGATACAAAGATAAAGCCTAGAGAAACTTATGATCTTTGGGGGAAGAAAAAAACAAGTAAATGAACATGAGGCTTTGAATCAGTATATAATTAAGTGCATAGAAAATGTACAAATAAAATGCTTTGAGACTCAGAGAGGGGGAGATTACTTCCAGTTTGGGCCATCAACTACCACCTTAGCTGAATCTTGAAAATTGGAAGAATTTTCACAGTGAGAGTTTTGAGGAAAGGGGTAGTTCACTTAATTTACTTTTTATAAACCATTACCTTCTACCTTAGAATCAAAACTATGCATTGGTTCCAAGGCAGAAGATTGATAAGGACTAGGCAATAAGGGTTGAATGATTTGTGAAGGGTTACACAGATAGGAAGTGTTTGAGATCAGATTTGAACCCAGGATTTCCCATCTCCAGGTCTAGCTCTCCATCCACTGAGCCATCTAAAGGAGACAATATGAACAAAAGTATGAAAAAGGATATCACGTTTTAGAAAAATAAGTACAAATGCTTGTATTGTAGGGCATCTAATCCAACAAACATTTTTAATGATTTAAAATAAAATTATTATATTTTTAGATTACATGTCAATGCAATTTTCAAGAATTATTTTCTGAGTTTGCAATCCATGTTCTTTCCCTCCCTCCAACGCCTTTCACCTCCCCAAGAAAGGAAGTAATATAATAAAGATTGTACATATGTAATCATACAGTACATATTTCCATGTTCATCATGTTGCCAATAAACATTTCTTACGTCCCTATTATGTGTCAGGCACTGGACCATGCACAGGGGATGCAATTAATAAAAAAAAGACAGCTTCTGCCCTCAAGAAGCTTACATTCTATAAAAGGAGACAGGAAAGTCATAGGGAGAACAAGACACCAAGGAGTACCACCACTGATGGAGTTGGAACCAGGAAGGGCAGCAGTTGCAAAATAGTTTGAACTAAGTCCAGTTTCTGCTCTTTATAAAGGAAAGCACTGGGAGAAGTTGGGTACTCCTTGAGCATGGGACTGCTAAGGGACAAGCAAGACTTTAAGATGGTTTTGATGATTAAGATACAAATGATTAGGACAAAAATGATAGTTAAATTCTCTAAGAATCAAAAAGGCTAAGTCTACAACAGTGTGGAAAAAAGACCGCATTTGGAGTCAGAAGTCATGGGTTCAATTCTCAGCTCTGTCATTTACTATCTGAATGACCTTGGACAACACATTTGCAGTCTCCAAGCCCCAAATTCTTCATCTACAAAATGAGCAGTTTGATCTGGGTGACATCGAAGCTCCCTTTGAGTGCTAATCTAAGATCCTGTCAAACTTTTTCCAAGAAGGAAAATAGGAGTATGAAGTTGAACAAGACAAAGATAGAAATGTGATAATCCATTTGGACCATAGCTGTGCTTTCTTATTCCACATCACAAAAAAAATGTTCTCCTGTGCATTTCTAGGACGAAGTAAATCCCTTGCCATTCCTGGACTTCGTCCAAGGAGTTTTGACATTATTTGGGGAAAAATCTAAAATAAATTGGTTCAGTCATTGAGCTTTAAAAAAATGGAGAAAACCCTCCCACACACCTTTCCTTAGTGCCTTAATGATAATGGATAGCATCTTAATGATAGATGAGGCTAATGGGGAAATGGTGTAACTGTGTTTTCACATCTTCTTGAAAAATATGTTTGAGGAATTATGCCTTTTTTCTATTCTCACTAGACACTATCCCTTCTGAATTTTTAAGTGACTTGTTGAAAATTCCATGGTAATTATTTTTTTTTAAAGAGATGGTTTCATGTTCAAATGAACCCTGGGAAATATTAAAATAAAGAAGTTAAAAATTTTTAATAATAAGACAAACTTGTTGAAAAGTTTTCCATAGTTATAGCTCCACACATATTTTTTTTTATTTGCTATGTAGGGACAATGTGAGAATATTAAAATTTTACGAATACCTTAACTTTAACAGTTTTGACATCTGTTTGTTTGTTTTTACCTGAAAATTACATTAGCATATATTTATGTGTTTAATTGAAACTGAATTCAAAATGACCACTTAAGATTATCTCTTGTAAATTCAGTTTTGTTGTAGTTCTGTATGAATATTCATTATTCCATTCCATTCTGACTAAAAGCCTTAGTCTGTATTATTTCTTAGCCTTTCAGAGCTTATTTTTGCCTGATTTTAGGTTTCTACTGAATTTTTCTTCCAGCTCAGTTAAATGGGCTTTTACTCTTTGTTTTGTTGTCTTTTTTTAGTGCAATTTCATCCAACTGAAAATTGTCTCCATCATTGTAGATCAAAAACTTGTCTGGAATTGGTAGTCTTAGAGAGTTAGTAGTGGGGATTCATGAGGTTGAACAACTTGCCCAGTGTTACAAGGGCAGAGGTAGTACTCAGACCTAGGTTTTCCTGATTTCATGCTTTCTCTTTTGTTGTTGTTTAGTCGTTTTCAGTTTTGTCCAATTCCTTTTTTTTTTTTAAACCCTTACCTTCCATCTTGGAGTCAATACTGTGTATTGCCTCCAAAGCAGAAGAGTGACAAGGGTAGGCAATGGGGGTCAAGTGACTTGCCCAGGGTCACACAGCTGGGAAGTATCTGAGGTCAGATTTGAACCTAGGACTTCCCATCTCTAGGCCTGGCTCTCAATTCACTGAGCTACCCAGCTGCCCCCTGTCCAATTCCTTTTGTTCCCATTTGAGGTTTTCTTGGCAAAAATACTGGAGTAGTTTGCCATTCCCTTCTCCAGGTTATTTTACAAATGAGGAAACATAGGCCAATAGAGGTAAATGACTTGCTGAGATTCACACAACTAGTTAGCATCTGAGGTCAGATTTGAACTCAGGAAGATGAGTTTTCTGACTCCAGACCCAGACTCTAACCACTGCACCACCTAGATGCCCATATTGTCTCTATATCCACTAGATGACATTTTTTTTCTATTTGCAAAATATTAAACCTCAAAGATTTCAGAGTGTTCTTGTACCATCTGAACTACAATTATATGATACACCCTAAAGAGTTAATATATTAAGAAAAAAACTGTTAGGAAAAACAAACTAAACCAAAACAAAACTAAAAAAAAATACCCTACAAATTCCTCAAATATTACTGAAATTAAAAACCAACAATAAACTTTCCAAAGTATGAATAAAACATGAAGACAAAACAATGCTTTTGATTATTTAAGGGGACGGTTTTTCTAAAAATAATAACTTGCCCAATTTTTTTAGGTGGATGTACAGTTTTGGGCCTTTTGCTAATCTAATTTAATAATAATTAAATTAATAACGATAACTAACATTTTTATAACACCCACTATGTGCTGGGCAACGTGGCAAGCACCTTACAAATATTATTTCATACTAAATATCTGAATTTAGAGATTGGCTTATTCTACCAGGGCTTATTGAAACATATAAAAATTGAGATGTTAACAGGACATTTATTTCTTCCCTTCTCCCCTTTTAAATTTTGGTCACAATCATGTATTTGGCCTAAATTGAATATCTTAGCCTAAGAGTGTCATTACGATTCTAATATGGAGGTTGAAGAAAATCAACTTTGTATTTTAAGGCTTTTATGACCCTCCTGAATGGGTTCCTTATTATCCCCAAACCTTTCCTTTATCCCATTCATTGGACAGTTATGAATATTAAACTTGGGTGTCAATAAGTTGGATTGTTGCAGTGGATCACTGGGCATTTTTCTAATGGCTTAAGGGATATCCCCGAGTTTACTAGAGTGGGAAGGAATTGTCTCAGGAAAAGTCTGCCTAATGTCCTCCTGATCTGCTTTATAGAAGGTAAAGGAGTCCCAGCATGAGTCTGCCTGTCACAAACTGTGAAGAGAACAGTGGGTCAAGTTCCATTCCATTTGTGATGTTTGGATAATTCACCTGAATCGCTAGAACAAAGCTGGAGAGAGGGGGCAGATGGTAGTCATTTGGAACAGGCTCCCCAGCCCCCCACGGCTGATCTAAAGGAGTGTTCCATAATCAGCAGAGTAATGGGAGAATTATAAAGTGGTCCCTCATAAATCACAATGTCACAGGAGTTGAAAACATGACGACTTCTCATGCCTTCTGAAAAAGAGATGACAATTAATGTATTTGGTGCAAATGGGTTCAGTTTAGGGATTTGCACTTGACCTGTAAGAGGTAACAAGGAGTTTCCATTAGCTCTCCGGAAGGAAGTTTTGGGGGCAGTGGAACGTAGAGAGTTGGGTTTTTTCCCCCTCTTCTTGTGCTTGAGGCAGGTGTTTTAGGCTCTTCTTGCTAGGCAGACTAGCATTTAATTTTGGTCTTATCATTTTTTATTAGGAGACACTTCCACATCTGTGAAACATTTGTAACAGAGCAATCAATGTCAAGTTTTCATGTATCTCCTGCCACTCTTTAACCCATGACGAACACACTGATTTACCATGACAAACTTTTGAAATGGCTTCTCCTTTGCCTTTGACTTTCATGAAATGTTCAACTAGCAAAATGTATTCTTGCTACTGTCGGCTTGAAGGTGATGAAGGTTTTTCCCGTTGCGTGCTCTCTCTCTATGATGGAGAGGTATAAAAGTGGGGACCTCTGCAGTTATCTCAACTCCTAAAAAGTTCCCTTATATCTTTATTGATCCTTAGAGTTCATTTTATTCAGACTTATGACCTTTACCCACTCACCATTTTGAAGTATAGAGCTCTGATTTCTTCAATGCCAGGAACACCGATGGTGGAAATTCTCTCTGTTGAAATAGCTCAGAGACTCATCTACGGCTTACAATCTAGGAGAGTTGCTCGTAGGCACTGAGAGAATAAGATTTTTACCCAGAGTCACACAGCTAGCATAAGGTCAGAGGCCAAGTCCGCCGAACTTCAAGACTCTCTGTGTACTATGCCATATTGCCTCTCATCTACTTTTTAGTCAGTTTTACAAATGAAAAAACAAACAAACCAAGAAGCCAAACAGCTCTCAATTTTTCACTGGATCATTCCAAGATGACATTTTGACATTTCTGGATCTGCGGGTGACAGCTTCCATGCCCTATATCTGGGAGTAAACAATAAAATTAGAGGAAGTGATAAAAAAAAATCCTGATGCTTCTTTCAAAAATAGCCCATTGGGGAAAAGCAAGCAGCGGAAGCCAATGCTCTCACAATACTGTAATGCAATTTTCTTTTATGTATCACTTTTCACGGAACCTGGGTCCCAAATGCTTTACAGACTTCAATGCAGTTATAGAGTTAAAGGTCAGAGAGGATGAGGAAAAGGGAAATGGAAGATAGATATCAGAGAAGGGTAATGCTAACATGCAAATAATTATAGCCAAACCAAGGATGGAGAGGAGGGAAGAAAAGAAATTTGAAACTTCAGAGGGAGTAAGACTAAAGAGTAAAAAGGGTGAAGTATTAATGATTGATTTTTTATAGGGGATTTTGAAAAGGTCAAGGAGTAAAGAGATGAGAAAAACAAAAGCAAAAAAGTGGGTGCCGGGACCCTTAAATCAATGGTAAAAGGCCCCCAGAAATGGAATCAGATAAGTGCACCTAGATAACTGAGGACAGTTGCTGGCTTTTCATAAGAGAAAAATAAGAGTTCAGCCTTGTGCTCATGGTGATAAAACTGGGTAAATCAGAAGTAACCATGATGGAGTAAAAAAAAAAAAAAGACTAAGATATAAGAAGTCCTGGGTTTCTAGTCTAGTCTCTGCAGTTTACCAAGAAATTAATCTCAGTTAACCTCTTGGAACCTCAGATTCCTTTGTAAAATGAAAATGAGAGAGAGAACATAGCCTAGTGGATAGAGGATCAACTTAGGAACCAGGAGCAGTTGCTGCATTCAAGTCATGTCTGGCATTTATTAGCTATGTGACTCTGAAAAGTCATTTCTCAGAACAGCTAAGTACCATCATGGATAAAGCTCCAGGCCCAGAGTCAAAAGAACCTGGGTTCAAATCTGGTTTCATACATATCCTTTGTGACCCTGGGCGAGTCACTTAACCCCTTTTGATTAGCCCTTGCCCTTCTCTTCGTGTTGTTACTGAGACAGAAAGTAAGAGTTTAAAAAAAAAAAGTCATTTTTCCATGTTGGTATCTCAAGTAATTGTCCAAACAATCAGTTAGTCAACGTGTATTAATTAAGTACCTTCCAGGTGCCAGACACTATGTCTAACACTAGTAAGTTAGGGATATTGTGCTAATTGGCATAAGTGGAAGAAGTTTCTATGGAGGTAATTCCCTGTACTCATAAAATTACAGGTTTGAACCCTACTTTGCCCCTTCTCACCTCCCCAACTATCACCACACATAAAATCTCTGAAACATCCATGCTGGAAACTATGTAAAATAAATACAATCACATTAGAAATGAGTGATGACAAACCTTGACTTACAAACCCATCTGTGCCATTCTTTTTACCCAGGGTTCCTTGAAAGTGGTCTCAGAATTGTCATTCACATCTGGAAGGTCTGGTAAATTCCTTTCTCAGCTAGTTTCTGGGAATGGCTTTTTTTTTTTTTAATCCAAGTCAGAAAGAATTAAGAGGATAGGGATAGAGAAGAAGTCCTCAAAGAGAGGGAATAATTAAATCCCTGAGGGAAAAGGCATTGCCTTTAAGTTATTATTTTTTCTGCTCCTTACTGTAACTGCCTATGATAAAATATTTTTTAAAAGTTTGTCTCTGTGGATGAAGGAGAATCTTGGTCATTTCTAAAATTGGACATTCAATGAAATAGACTAAGAATATATAGTGACTATTAAAAGTGTTCAGAAAATTTGACTAGGACCATTTTTTTTGCACTGCCATAGAGGAGAAAGAAATAGGAAAGGAGGCCAACTTTGGATACCAGAAGACCTAAGTTCAAATCCCATCTGTGACATTTACTCATTAGGTGACAACAGGCAAATCTATTAACTTCTCAATATTCCAAGCAATATTCTCTAAGATTCTAAGTTATAAACAAGTTGTCATTCTCAAATGAATGACACAAAAAAGGGGTAAAATTATTTATTGTCTCATAGGTTTGTTGTCCCATAAAAAGGACAAAAGATTATGGTACCACTTTAAAATACTATTGAAACATACAAAATATATATATATATATTGGCACTAAGTACTTCATGTTAAACATTGCAGACAATACCATTCCCCTGTAAACCCTCAGTGGAAGGGCCCTAGATTTGGCCAACTTTCCTCATGCCTAAGTGTCTTCTCAAGTTTTCCCCTCAAAGGCCAAAGTATGCCCTTGTTTTAATGGTGTCTTTTCATGTGTCTTTGTTGTGGTTTAGTCATTTCAGTCATCTCCAATTCTTCATGATCCCATTTGAGGTTTTCTTGGCAAAGATACTGGAGTGGTTTGCCATTTCCTTTTCCAGCTCATTTTCCAGATGAAGAACAGAGGCCAACAGGGGTTAAGTGACTTGCCCAGGGTCACACAGCCAGTAAGTGTCTGAGGCCAGATTGGAATATGGCAAGATGAGTTTCCTGACTTCAGTCTTAGCACTCTGTCCATCTTAGTTTGATGTTTGCTTAAATTGGACCATCTTTTTGTATGAACATGTTGGTCTCCCAGAGGACAATCCCTTCTGTGATGGGAGGAGGGTGGAGAGAATCTGGGACACTTGTGGATAAGATTTATTATGTAAATAAGAAGAAAAGTGAGTTAAATATATAAGATGTGTGGTTTCTCTTTCTTTGTATATGGAAATGCTTGTTGTTTTTTTTTTTTTTATAAAATTTGGAATTAAAAAAATAGGGCCACCTTTCTGGATCCTTTTCAACTTGGCTTTACTTGAAGAAAAAAAGACATTCAATAAAGGGATTTTGTTAGCACAGTCCTTGGTTAGATAGTAGCCTCTCATAAATACCTCTTAGAATACAAGGAATAAAATACAACACAGTAAATAAACTAACTAGTCTCTTCTACCTTTTATATGCTCTACTATGCTAGACTAGGTTTTACCTTTTGGACGAAGTCTTGCCTGAAGCCAGTATTGATATCTTACTCTGTTTTTCTCAGTCCTCTTATGTGTAAATCACCATAGAATCAGCTGACAGAATTCTTATTTTCATGATGTTTCCTGGTGCCACATGATGTAGTGGATAGAAAAACTGGACTCCAAGGTCTGGATTCAGTCCCACATCTAACCTAGACTAGCTGTTTGAACCTGAGCAAGTGCTATGGACAACTCTTTAAAACGATAAGTTACAAAGAAGATGCTGAGCTGCATTAATGAAGGAAGCTTTCTGCCCTTGGAGTCCCCAGAACCAAAGAATCAGAGGTCCAGTTCCCATCCCTCCTTTACCAGATAAAAATGAGCAAAATACCCAGTGTCCCACATTCAAGGAGGCTAGTGAAAATGCCTAGTTATGATGACAAATTCTCAGTCACATTTAATCAGAGCGTATTTTATTGAAATGCCTCATAGTATCCTCACAAGAGGATATGTACAAATCCATTGGTAAAATTAGGATATCAAATTTATCCACACATAAATATGCATCTACCATGAAATGTAGAATTCAAATAAATTGCCTTTTGTATTTGCAGTTGATTTGACCAGACCATTAGCTATTGTAAAGGATGCTGGCCAAGAAATAGGCAGTCACAGCATTTTTTTTCATAATGCCAAATGTTCTTGCCCAAGGGGAGGGAAGAATGCTAACCAGACATAAATCTTCCTCCAGTATAGTGAAGCAAAAATTAAGTCTCCCTTTCTGTCATGATTTTGTCTGCCTTGTGGGGGAGAGGGGGACAGACAATAATGTTCTTCATGCTTTTGACAAAATCTATTTTAATTGGTGGGAAGTACTTTGAAAGGGGATGAAATTAGAGATGGATTTTTTTTATGGATATAGATAAGCAGACCAGCTACTCCACCACCATGCATATTATTAGGCTTCAAAATCCCCATTGATCATACCTACTGTTAAAACAAACAAATGGACTCCCAAACTTACTTAGAGCCAGATAAACAAGGGCTCTTTGGAGACGTGACAGCTACTTATTGCCTCTGAGACGTCCATAAAATATAGGCTGAGTAAGGCTTAGGGTGGATTTGTAAATCATAAATTTTAGAAATCCACTTGACTCTTCAGTCTAAACTCACTCCAGACTGTGTAAGTGCCTTTCTAGGAGTCAGATGTTTGCATCCTTAAAGTTTTGGACACGAGGAAAGGGCTGGTGTTTTTTTTTTTTCTTTTTAAGATCTACTCTGACTCTTCAATAAATTTTCAGAACCTCCATTTTGGTTGACAGGAAAGATGGCAGATGGTATCCATTCAAAGTGTGTGAAAAATTCTGCAACCAAACCAGTCAAGAACTGCCTTCTGTTGATTTCATCAAAAGGCCATTACCCAAATCTCATTGTTACCTGTGCCAGCAGCAGTCTTTTAGCTTTGCTGCTGCTGCTGCTGGCTGATAACATGAAAACCTGGGGCTTGCACCTGAGGCAAGGGGCTTGCAACCTTACCTCTCAGAGGTCAGAATTGAAATGTCTATTCTTGCCCCATAGAATTACCCCTTTCAACACATGCCGTAGGAAATGAGGGGATGGAGAACTGAGTCTAGAGAAAAGATGGGCATAAATAGAGAAATTCAAAGAGGAAACAAATAGAAAAATCCCCTCCAAGTTTGGATCTTCAACATCTGTTTATCAAAGAACTATTACTTTCTTTTTTAGTAGGGAATTGGAGGCAAAATGAGAAGGAAAAGTAGAGAGACTAATCAAATGATAACTCACAAATGAAAATGAGGAAAATTGACCCTAATCTTCTATCATCAATAGCTCCTTCAAAATTCAGAATAAGCAGCAGGGGCACCAAAAATCATAACACTTCTTATTCTTCTTGGAAACCAGCTAATACATGTTCTTTGTTTCTTACTGACTTTCCTTCTTCATTCCACCCCCTCCCCACCTGCCTCTTATGCATTTTTAGTCTTCTAAACTAGATCTGGCTTCTAAAGTGCTTTGGATTTTTAATAGGAGAAAACACAAAATAAATGTTAATGATTAATTATTGGCTAAAGGTGCTATTTGTTATGCTGATGGGACAGTACTATTCTTTCATTCCCATTGACCATTCCAGAGATACATTGGAGATTTTTATGCTGCCATGTTTGATATCCTGGAATGAGTCATTAAACATTTATTTTAATGGAGGCTATAATCAGTCTTACTGGTGAGGTCTGGCTTTTGAAGCCTCAATAGCAGTTTTACCTAATGTACTTTGGTCCATCAAATGTGTCTTTTTGTTTTGGATATATACCAGTATAGCTCTCAGGGTCTTCATTTGTGATAATTTTGCTATTCTCCTGGCCCAACTCTTTTTCTAGTCATACATTTCTTTGATGATATTTTAAAACGACCTCAGGAAATATGCTATAGTCTACCTACACCCATTGTGTTGCCTCTTTCCGTGGGTTGCTGCAACTTTAATTCTTCTATGTTTGTGCTGGTCCAAGATTTAAAGCCATGGTGCATTACCAGAAAAATCTTTGTACTAAAATAAAAGAAGGGAGTTTCACACTGATTTGAAGTTGAGGATTATTGAAAACTCTTTTGCCTAATTTCCCTAAAGCACCTCAGCCTCTTTCTGCTTTTCTTTTAAAAATAAATCCTTACTTTCCTTCTTAGAATCAATACTGTGTATTAGTTCCAAGGCAAAATAGCAGTAAGGGCTAGGCAATGGGGGTCATGGCTTGTCTAGGGTCATACAGCTTAGTTCATATCTGATGCCAGATTTGAACTTAAGGCCTCCCATTTCTGGGCCTATATCTCAATCTACTGAACCATCGAGCAACCGTCACTTCCTCCTTTTTTGAACCCAACTTGCTGTTAGTCTTCAGGATCTATCTTAGATATTGGAATTAATATACTAACTCAGTGGACTACTTATCCAATTGCATATCATAATCTAGATGATAGTTTTTACCTTTTTTCCCATTATAGAAGAATCATGGATCTTCCCACAGAAACTTTGTAATATTTAGAAGCTTCTACCAACAGATCATCTGGAGAGACTTGCCTCTTTTTTCTTCCATTTGGATCTTGCAGAGGACATCTTCTGTGAAAATGGCAAAGAAATCAGACAAACATGCATCTCTCTGTTTCATGCCTCATTCAATATTAATAATCATGAGGTCCTTGAACAAAGTTATCTCCTGGTAGCATTCATTCATGAACCTTTCACGCTCTTAACATTTACATGCAAAACTTTTTGTTGAGAGCAGACTTTAAGACTGAATTTTATTTGAATCAGAAAATTTAATATGGAAAGTATATAAATCAGCAGGTACTGCTATTCGTTCAATTAGATCTTTGGTAGTAATAATATGGCTTTTTCTTTTTCTTTTTGCATCTTCCTTTGCCTGAAATATCTTCTAAAATCATCCTTCGTGAACAAAATTTCCCCCTAGTGTGTAACTTAGAGTTTCTTAACCTTTTTGTCTAATATATCCTTTTGGCTATCTGATGAAACCTACATATCCCTTTTTGGAATAATTGTTTTTTAAACCCCTACCTCTTATCTCAGAATCAATACTATGTTTTGTTTCTAAGGCAGAAAAGCAGTAAGCGGGGGTGGCTAGGCAGTTGGGGTTAAGTGACTTGCATAGGGTTACACAGGGAGTAAGTGCCTAATGCCAGATTTCCCAATTTTGCCTTACATAGCATTTTAGATTTCTCCTGTAGTGTTTGGTGGGAGGTACAATATCATATAGGAAGACTAAGGTATAAAATTCATATCTGGTTCCACTATCTTTGATGATGAAAACAAACCATTACAAAAACTTTGAGAAATGTTTTTTTTTTATTTTCTTTGCTTTCCTTTCTTTTAATACATTTGTTGTTTTCTTACCAGTTTCATGAATGATCGCAGGATCAAAAGGCTCAATTGCACCTTAATATAAGTTTTCTATAGATTTATTTTCACTTCACCATCATTTTACTTATTATTATGACACAATATGGTTTATACCTTTCTACTGTCATCCTCCGTCCTCTTCCATCATGTTGTACCAGTGAGTTTGTATTCTAAATTATTTTTGCCTTTGGCTGACATGTCTTTCCTCTGAGCAAGGAATTTATTGGAGCAGGTAGTTTCATTTGTCTTTTGGTTTTCTCATTGTGGTGATTGCTTTACTCTGGTTAAACTTATTCCAGAAATTGTGGTAATCATAGTTAAATTCTTTGTCTTTTTTCAAATCCCATTTTCAGTGACAGCAGTTTATTTAAATAGGATAGGAAAAAATGGGTTGCAATTCTTATCAGCATTTTCTCTTTGTTTGCCTTTCCTTTAATTTGATATTCTAACTAGTTAAATGGTCTTATTTTACACAAACTGTTGATGCTAATGTGACTTCCATATCAGTAACTAGACACATATGCTAAGATATAGTTAATCTCATTTTTGTTATTGTTGTTTTGTGCTTATTTTATTCAGTGGCTGCCACTTCTTCACTGATGAATAGATACAAGGCATCTGAGTAATGCCTTTTGTATCTCTGATACTTCAAATATGAATTCTATTTTCCATCATATCTTTTCTTCTTCTTCCTCTGAATAGTTTTGCATTGATAAATCATATATTTTGAACTGAAAGGGACTTCAGAGGCTATTGAATCCAACTATCCCATTTTATAGATGAGGAAACTGAGAACCAAAAAGGTTATAACTTGCCCATGTAAGTAGGAAGGAAAGTATCAGAGCTTATATATGTTGACTTGCTTTGAAGGAATTTATCATGTTCTTCACAGAAGTTCTCAATGTCTTTATCTTGTACAAAAGATATGGATGATTAAGTTGCAGTTATTTCTGGTGTTATTGACAACCTTAGAGCCCAACTGAAGCCCTGTGCCTTTGAAAATGCCTTTTGTCTGACTGTGAATTGATCACTAATGTTGAAGGAATGTAATAAGCCTCTTCCCTTAAGCTGGCACAAGATGTAATCTACTGGAGCCCACTAGATCATTGATGAAGCTCAGGCAAGTTATAGTTTTAAAGGTGATTTAATATATAATACATCTAGGTGAGGAGGAGCTGGGTAATGGCTAGGAAAGTGGGAGTAGGAAATCCTTAACTAAATTTAGATGACAATATTATTGATGAATCTTCTTCTATATATTGCTGATCAAAGTTATTGATTGCTAACAGCTTGACTGAGGCTGGCCAGGCCTCAACCTATAGTCAAGGTTATCCTGCTAAATGATAGATTTTGTTGATCTTCTTGGTAATGTAAATCAGGAAACCTGCCAAGCTCAGACCATTCTACATTCTAAGCAGGTAACTGTCCATCATCTTGACTACAAAATGGCTGTCAAATATTTTTTTACATTGGGTACTAATGCTGATCATAAACAGTACAGAATGTGATGGCCACATGTCCCATAAAATGACATTTCTTTATTATTTTGGTTGTATGACAAACTTGTCAGCTCATTTGGGTGAGTCTCCAAGGAGAACTTGTTCTATCGTTCCATTTAGCTTCAACTCGTATTTATCTTCTGGTTTAATTTATTGGAAAAATATCAAAATTGATGTGGTTTAGTTCTTGTGCTAATGCATGCCAATTCATAAGTCAATGAATAAATATATTTAAAAACTTGTTGCTACATTAATACTTGTGACTGTTCTGAAACCTTTGAGACTCCTAGCACCCACTTTCTTCTTTTCCTCCATCCCACCTCCATGACTTTAAAAGTAAAAGAAGGTCACACAAGAATGACAGTGATTTTTCCTTACTTTTAACAAATTCTTAACCAAATAAATTCTCCAAACCAAATATCCAAGTGGATGGATAGCCTTTTGGTGATGAGCTTTCCATAGTCATAAGAACATACTCTGTTGCTAGGAGCATCTTTTAATCATGCTTACTTTTTCTCTTTTGGCAAATCTCAGCTCCAAAATAACTTTGTTCTTGCATCTTATCTCTGTAGATTCAAGAATTATGGTAAACTGATGTCAGCGGAAAGGACATTCTACCAATCCTAGCTAGAATTTAAGTAGAATTGAACATGGCATTAGTTGCCATTCAGAGAGAGTGAAGAACTTCCCAGGGAGATTGGGTAGCACATACTTTTTTTATACAGGGTACTTTTGAAGGACATTGATTGGGGCTAAGAAAAGCTCGGAAAGTTGGAGCAGTGTTTGACATCTGCTACCCAGAATTAGATTATCTAAAAGGATGAGGCAGCATGAAGCAGTAGGAAAGAATCTTGGACTTGAGAGTTAGAAGACTAGGACTTGAATCCTATCTAAGACATTATAAAGTAGGAGAAATAATACTTGTCCTATATATTATCTCCCAGAATTGTTATAAAATAGCAATTTGTAAATATCAAATTGCTATATAAATATGAATCCTAAAGATTAGTCTTGGATGGACTGGTTGTATGGTAAGGTCACTTGGTACAGTAGGGAAATGATGAAGCTGTAATGTCCTGCCTTTGGAGCCCAGTGTCCTGGAGTCCTGAGAATTTCCTCCTCTTGTTTTGTAAAGTTGGTCTAACTCCAATCAAGTGCTTATTTCTCTATTAGAATTTCTCCTGAAAACTTTCAGTCAAAGCATTAGAGCATGTCTTAATTTTGTTTAATGTAGATAAATACAAAAGGAAGTAGGGGTGGAAAAGGAGAGCGAGTTGTCCCAAAGTCCCAGCATGAACAAAAGGACAAGCCAAAAAATAAAATTGAAAATCAACCCTTCTTCTGAACCTTCCACCATTTTCTTTTTGTGGCCCCTGGGCCTAACGGTCACCTCTGTTACCTGATAATACTTTGCAGGCAAAATTGGATCTTAATCATAGCTCAGTGAACTTTATTTCAAAGCCATGCTGTCTGTTTCCTTGGACTGATCTCCATCCAGGCTTCAGATGGGAAATGTCAGCCCTCCTGTCAACATTCAAAATATTTAAATTCCTGGGATACCAGGGCTGTTCGAAGAGAGGCAGACAGGAACCAACTGCGTATGCTCATTACTTCTCTTAAAATGCCATAGGGAAGGGGCAGGAGAAGGCCTTCTCAATCATTTTTTTAACAGTGAAAGTGGGTAAATAAAGAGATAATGAGGAACATGAAGCATCTCTTTGCCAAAACACCTTAGTAAGTATTTTTGAAACAGAAATCAGGCAATGATCATATTATTTCTTCATGGGAAAAGATCTTCCTTATCAATCCAAGAAGTAACATAGCCTAGGTGCTAGCTGGGACCCATTCTGATTTACTACATGACCTTAGAGAAGTCACTTCTTTCCTCAAGGGCTTCAATTTCCTCATCTGTAAATTGGAGGATTTAATTGGATGATCTCCAATGTCTTCTCCACCTCTAAAATTTTTTATTCTATTATTGTACTTCTTAAGAGAGAATTTTTAGAGATTAATGAAATTAGGGGTTTAAACACATAGTCTGCTGTTGTTCGAATGGTTTCTATATTGCCTCTTCGTGAAGGTCTTATTTCTCTTTTATACACTAGACTGTGTTTCCTTCTCTCCATCCTTCATCAGATAAATATACTTATATTTATATAAATATAAAATGTATGTGTAGAAACATGTGTTATATGTATATATGACTATATTTTTGTATGCATGTTTCTCTCCATATGCATATTTAATATTTATGAATAGAATTTAAAAGATATCTTGTCCAAGTGTTTTCAGTTTGCCAGAATTTGTTGGACCTTTATTTATTTTTTTTTGGTTGTCCTCAATATGGCCCTCTCCAAGGTGCCCTTACAGCTCCTGTCACATGCTTCCCCAGTACTGTACTTTACCTCAAAAGGCAGCTCTCTTGAGAAGGCTGTCCTCTGGCCCTGCTCAAAGGGATAGTAATAGGATAAGCATAACTTCTGTGTTAGATGATCCTGCCCACATTGCCATGTGTGACCCTCTCCTGTGATTTCGCATGCCTGAATGCCCTTCACTGACTCAGAAGAAAACTTCTAAGCTGTCTGTTATGCCATCTAAGACATTCCAAGTGGGGGCCCCGGATTGGAATGAGGGTTGACCTGCTTAGCAGGGCTAATTGCAATTTGTAAAGTGCTCCAGTTCAGCTCAGCCTTGGCCAGCATGAGCTATGTATTCACTGTCCTGGAGCAGAGGGACTGGACTGCCTACGTGACATGGACAGTGAGAGGAGACAGGTGGAGTAAGACTTTGAAAGCTATAACAGGACCTGTCTTGACTTTGACATTAAAGGAAGCCAGGAAGACCTCAGAAAAGGATTGAAAGGGGACTGTGATGATCTTAGCAACTGCATTTGGGAAAAAATTGGAAGAGGGAGGAAGGGTTCTTAGAGTAGGAGAGAAAACCACAGAGGTTTGAGAAGAGGATGCTGTACTTGCTAGCGGGAACAACCACCCCCCTGTCATTTGGTCCTTAGTGATGGGGATGAAAATGGGACTCTATGAAAGCAGTATCAAAATCAGTAGTCAAAGGTTCAAATGTGTTGGGCAGCACAAGACAACCAAATCGAAACCTCTCAAAGGGAGGAATTAAATAATCTCAAAAAGAATGGGAGGGGGAAAGTTGGCCTCAAGGAGAGGGAGCTCAGTCTTCATTGTGTAAGTTTTGAGCAGCTGGTGAAACCTCCTGGTGGGAATGCCAGAGAGGTAGTTTGGATAGATGACTGCCCAGAGGGAGAAATTGCTTTTAGGTTTGCTTGGCTATGGAATGAAAGATATAAGCTACATTTCTCTTTTATAACACAACCTGGTTCAGTCACCTTCTTCCTCTGTAGTTCTCCCATGTGGGTGTAGCAGTAAGCCTGCAGAGGAGGAGACTTCTAGGATGGATACCCAGAGGGACACATCTTAGTAGAGGGCAGTCAGTTAAAAGATCAGGATGGAGAATACATGATTTTCCTGAAGTTAATTAATCTTTCATTCCTAGGTTTTTCTTTTTCAACAGGCTGTATTTTTCAATAGCTGCAGCAAAAGAGATCCATAATTATTTGCCTGTCAGCTTAAGAATGCCCATTCACACAGGGTCAATGGCAAATAGATTTTAGAAATAACTCCTTATGTTTCCAGGGCATGGGCTCTCAGAGGAATGCTGGGAATATCCCCAAACATCCTAAATGACAGTTTAGGGAAGAAGGAATAAAGCAGGAAGCCTTTATCCTCATTCTAATTAGCAGTCTGGTTTCGGGTTAAGGGAATTGTCCAAGGGCACCTAGGAATGCAAAATTGACTTCTAGGCTAGTTCTCAATCTTTCCCATCTGCCTCAAAAACTAGATTTTCTGAGCAATGACTTTATTTCCCAGATGGGTAATACGTATTAAACTACATTCAAAGACCTGCTCAACATAGACTCAGAAAAATTTCAAGCAAGGTGTAAACTTGCTTGGAAGTTATTGGTGCATGGGAGACTCTTCAGGGAATTTGTTCTGGATTTTAGATCAGAAAAGGAAGGGGTTTTAAGTCATACGATTTGGATTTGAATTCATGCTTAGCTATTTGCTATCTATGTAACCATGGCAAAGCAACTTGGACACTCTAGGCTTCATATTCTTCTCTTGAAATCAAGAGATAGGAAAAGACAGATTCCATGATCCCATCATTTGGATCTGAGTTATAGTTCTGATACTTTCTGGTAGTATAAATGTGGGTATTTGTAAAATGAGGCTGATAATGTGAAATGATAATTTGTAAAGTGGGGATGATAATGTGTTTATCTTCTTCATGGGGTAAATGTATTTATTATTGCAAAGATCTTTAAACGGGAATTGCCTTCTTTAAGGAGGGTAGTAAAAAGATTGCTTCTTTAGGAAAATATTCTAAATATTAAAAATCACCCCCTAAGGTTCCAGGATTCAGACTTAAAGTGATATTCTTAGTGGTTAGGTTTTACATGATACTTCTGACATTATCTTTTTAATTTCCCTAAAAAACTACAAGTATTCTTGAGAAAATTTGCATAATCCAACAACCACTGGATTTGATTTAGAAAACCTAGCTTTGGGTGACTTCATTCAAGTCATATAATGTTCTTTCTCTTGGTTTCCTTGTTTGTAAAATAAGAATAACTGTACCTGTCCTACAGACCACATAGAATTGATATTGAAGGATGTATATATGCACTCAATGTTCCATGCATATAAGGTATTGCTCTGATCTTTTGATGATTCCTGGATGTCAAGGATGTGGATATTCCTCTAACTACTAGATTCCTCTAACTAGATTCCTCTAACTACTAGATTCCTCTAACTAACTAGACCATTTCCCATTTATGTCTTTTTTTCAACATGGGTGATAGATATTTAAGCTATAATTCATGGTGGGGTCATAAGCTAGCCCTGAGACATAAGCAACAGTATTTTTCTGAGCCCCCATTAGTGATATTCCAGAGTTACCTTGAAAAGAGCTATTTGTCATAGAATAGAAAACAGTTCAGTGTGAAGCAAAGAAAAATGAACTAAGACCTAGCACTTGGCATAAATAAGGATGAGTAGAGAGTAGAATTATTGAACTCCAAATGCCAAGAAAGGAAAAGCCTGACCCAGTATTCCAGCCTGTACGACATTAGTGATTATTAATAAACCTTCATACACAACAGATATTATAAAATATTTTAGAATATAAATACTGAATGTTAACTTAGCTTCCAAATTTAACACTGAGCGTTATAGTGGATCTTGATGATGAATGATAGAGCATAGACTATAATAAACCAACAAAATGTAGCTATGTTTCATAAATATGTTCTTATAATTTTAAATGTTTCAATAACTTTGGGAAAAAACATTGTCTTCTAAGATCAAAACTTCTCTCCTTTCTCCTCTAATTTGTTCCCATCCTTCTTGTCATCTTCCTGATTTCATTGTATAAATATCTTTATGGTCAAAGATTAAGGAAATATTCCTCAAAATCACCCAGATTGAGTGTAAGAAATAAACTTTTAATTATTTAAGAAGTTACTTGCTCTTTGGGATTCTTGAAAACCAGTGCTTTCATTGCTAATAAGAGGTAGAGTGAGATAGTTGATAGAAAAGCAGGTCAGAGTCAGAAAAGGTTATGTTCTTCTGTCTATATGACCCTGAGAAAGTCACTTAACCTGGCTATGGTAATTTCTTAAACTCTTACTTCCATCTAAGAATGAATATTGTGTATTGGTTCTAAGATGGAAGAGCAGTAAGGGCTAGGCAATGGGAGTTAAGTGACTTGCCTGGGGTCACACATTTAGGACATGCCTGATGACAAATTCAAACCTAGGACGTTGTGTCTGTGGGGTTGGCTCTCAATCTACTAAGTCATCTAGCTGCTCCTAGGCTGGCTACTTTAAAAAGCTCTTTTCCTCTCTAAATGAAATGCCCTGATTCTACTACTCCGGTATCACCTACACATTTGCTTTTACTTATACCTCTTCTTATGTCTTTTTTCTTTGCTGAGAGGCTACTTTTTTAGCTTCAAATGGTCTTTCTTTGCCAAAACTTGCCTTTGTTTTTACTTGGAACAGAGTGGGAAGCAAAGCTGTTGTTCTTGAAATCAGAGTTGAAGTAAGTACAGTCATAAGAATTTCCATGTAAAATGTTGTAACAGATTACAACCCATAAGTTAGGAAAAGGTAACTTTTTAGGATGAAATCCCATTATCCAAAACCATTTAAGTTTGATAAAATCTGATGTAGTCAGTTCCTTTTAGTTTAAATAAGTACACTCAACTCTATTCAAACTGCCTGGGAATGACTTTGGAGAGCTAGAGGAACCCTCAAGTAAGCATCACTTAGCAACTCGTAAAAGCCAACCAAGATCTTCGTTGGCCTTCAGCATGCATAGAGGGACAGGTGGGCTGAATTCCATTAGTCTTTTCTCTTTCATGACTTGGTCCTTATTGCATGACTTTCTTCTAGACGCTTCAATAAAGAATGTTTCATTCTTTGTAGAAGCTCAAGCTCTAGAGATGATCGAACCTATCATCCAAATCAGAGGCATCAATTATTCCTCCACTGGACCACATACATTCACAACTGTCAATGAGAAATATTTACTAGGATAAATAAAAACACAATAAAATGGATATCATTATATTTTAAAACTGGATCAGTACACAGCTCTTTAGAATCTTTATATGTAGAGTAGTGGTCTGCATTTCTATTTGACTGTGGTATCACTAGTCTAAACCACCTGAAGCTAAACTAACTAGACAAGAATACAAGGTACTATGATGCTGTGAATAGAATGAATGCTGTCTCTTGGGTCAGAGGGGCTGTGCTCAAATCCTGGTTCTACTTGACCTCCTGTATGCCCTTCAAAGTCATTTAACCTCTCTGGGTCCCACTTTCATGATTTAGAAACTTTAGAATGATCCTATCTATAGCAGTTGCAACTAGAAGGTTAAAATAAATCAGACTTAGGGCTAGCTTTGGTCAAAATTGTGAAGTAGAAGAAAATCTGTCTTCAGAACCATGTTGTTACCTCATCTGGTCTCTTTCTTACATTTCCCTACATCAGTGTTCATCAGGGAAGTGCAACAAACTGAACCCAACAAAGCTTATTTATCTGAGGTCTTATTCCTTCTGGACCCTGCCCTCTACTACTTAGGTAGACTAATTCAAGCAGCTAAGTGGCACAATGGATGGAGCACTGGACCCTGAATCAGGAAGACTTGCTTTAAAATCTGGTCTTAGACAATTACTAGCTATCAGTCCTTAGACAAGCAATTTAACTTCTGCCCATCTTATTTTCCGTCTGTAAAATGGGAATAATACTAGCACTTACCTTCAAGGGTTATTATTGTGAGGATTAAGGGAAACTATATTTGTAAAGTGCTTTGTAAACCTTACCAGGCTATATAAATGCTAAGAAAATAGTTGTAGGCTATCAAGTTTGTGTTTCTGTTCCTATATAGCACTTGCATTTTAAAAGAGACCTTCAGCCCTCAATAGATTCTTCTACAGAGGTTATTTCCATGGGAATTTTAAGGTAGGAGAACAAATCATTTTCAAAGTGTGCCACATAAGCAACTAACTATGGTTGGCCTTTCATTTCCAAGTTGCCTTTAAGATTAAGGACACTAGGTTGACTTAAGTCTCAGAACTATTTATTGGATCAGAAATTGGTAGAACTTTAAGCACTGGAAAAAGACTTGGAGATCACCACACCTTTAATTCATTCATTTAACAGCTGTGGAAAAACTTGCCTAAAGTCATACCACCTTAGCCATTTTTGCCTAGGTTAATTGCTGGTCACTGTGATCCAGTAAAGTTAAGCCTTATCTTTGCTCACTCTCCATCCATATTCTACCCAAGATGAGAGGAGGCAGAACTCCCTCTGACATCAGTGCTTCCAGGGACTTGAGCAGATGAGCCCTTTCATCTTGTCAGCTTGTAACGAATTATGTCCGGCACAAGTATGGTAATTTCATGACAGTTGTTGCTCAGCTGGAGAATGAGATGAGGTGACCAAATATGTAATTTTTGTGTTTCAACTGTTCTGCACTACATTATTATCTTTAAATAGAAAATAAGGTGTGAACAAAATAGTTAGGTGCCAGTCTTCTCTTGTTCTTGTTGGACATCTAGAAACCTCTATGTCTTCAAGCTACCTAAGAAGTGCAGCTTTCAAATATTAAGGACTGCAATTTCGATTGGTCTTCTTGCCTGCCCCATGTTATTTACAGGGGCTGAATCAGAATGAATCTATTCCAAATTGCTTGTGTAATTACCCAATTTATATGCACAAAGGTGAGCTGCCACTCACAAAAATGAATGCAGCCCCAGATATACCAGGTGAGATCAGGTCAAAATATGGTTCTTGTTTAACACATTCCTCCCTGTTCAGGGACAGAGCTCTTTTAATTGGGATACAATCCTTAGTTTTCCTCAGTGCTACTGAAATTTTTACTAGAGGAACTCAATTATGTAGACACTTAAATGCAAAAGAGTTTGAATTCCACAGAGTCAGAAGGGCCCTCAGAAGCCATCTAGTCTGACTTGTACCCAAACAGGAATTTCTTTCATAACAATCCTCACAAGTGCTCCTCCATCCCATCTGTAGGCTTGAGCTAGTAGGCTATATTTTTAAAATTGTATTTTATTTTTATAATCAAACTAATGCTTTTTCTTACAATTTTACAATTTACAATCAAAAGTAATAGTCAATAGTTCTCGATTTTAGAAGAGTGCTAGACCATATTTTTAGTAGGGCCAAATGAGATGGTAAGATGAAAAAATATATTTTTAAAATTTTGTTTAATTTTGGTTTTTAAGGAAAATTAATCTGGAAGAGAGATCCCATGGTATAGTTTTTAGTCAGCCCGAGAATTGGGAAGTCCTGCATTTAAATACTGCCTCTGACATATATAAATTATAAGACATGGAATAAGTTATGTGTTGTTCCAACACCCCCAGGCAACTCAGACAGACTATACATTACAGAGAAGTAGCCATTCTCTATTGGTGGATGAAATTTCTTCACTAGGAGTTTCTATATCAATAATATCACAGATTCAGACTCTTCCTTCATTCTCTACTTTCTTAGAGGAAAAACCAGAGATGGTTGCTGCAGTTTGGGAAACAACCTTTCTCAGCCAGGAAGTATTGGTGTGCCATTGAAGGGGTGTCATTGAGAAAAGAAAGAAAGGTAGTGAATATAAAAGATTTCCCTTGTATGGGTGGGTGGTAGAGTAGATGCAAGACATATTTGGCTCATATAAAGTGTGAAACGCTTCTAACCTGATCTGGAAAAGCATACAAAATGCCTTAACAGAGAGACAGAAAGAGAGAGAGAGAGAGAGAGAGAGAGAGAGAGAGAGAGAGAGAGACAGACAGACAGACAGACAGACAGACAAGACACAGACAGAGACACAGACAGAGACACAGAGACACAGAGAGAGAAAAGATTGGTACATTAGCAGTAGAGAGAAATATCACATTAAAGGTTTAAACCACTACTTCCAATGGCTCTGAATTGTATTCATTAATTGAAGGTATACAAAAATGTGGAACTTTAAAACACCCTGATATTCAGCATCTCGGTGTTCTTGGTCCCAGTCTTCAGCATCTGGCCAGTGTTCCCAGCTTCTCTTCTCCCCCTTTTCTTGGGCTAACAAGCACAAGAAAGCATAAACTCAGTGTTCAAAAAGTCTTTTCCTAAATGCATTCTTGTTATGACCATGGCAAAAACCAGTGTGAGTGGCAGTGAGAGTGAGGGTGAGGGGAGAGGGATGGGAAAGGCGTTTCACCTGGGGATTATTGATATTTTAAATGTCCCATTGACCAGGTCCTATTAAAGAAAAAAAATGCCGTCTAGTCAGAGCACAATTCTGTGGCTGGAGTGCCCTGGCGAGTGCCCAGTGATGACAAGGGGAAACCTGGCAGTTGGTCAAATGACAAGGAAGGGATAATGCAAGCATTGAAGTTATGCAACACTCAGATATGCCTTACGTTCACATCTATTAAAAACTGCTTGATACCAAGATAAGCTCTGTCTTTCAGCCTGGCGGTGCTTTTTTTAGCTCATACAAAGTACTTACTCTTGAGGTAGGCAAGAATCCAAAGGACTTGGTCTTGAAATATACACAGCTACCAGATTAGTTTTTCTGTATGGATTGCAGAGGAAATTCAGTCTCTTTCCCCCTTCTTCTTCCCACCCCCACCTTCTCCCAGCCCCATCTCTCTGGTTCATTGCCATGTGCGCCTACTACCGCTCATTTATTCAACAATCTGTATAAATTTAACATCAAATGATTAATGATTTCCCTGCCAAATTCAAGGAGACAATTGCACTTAAACCCCTCTGATATCAATAGCATATTTAAAAGTCTAATTTAACAGTAACATGCTTGGCTTTTCAATTCATTCTGATTTGCCTTATCTTCATATCACCTGGGGAGATTTTTTTCTGCCAGAGCCTTACTGCATCTGCTTTTCCACATCTTGGTTTACAGGACCATCCCCTGCTCCTCCAAAAGGAAGGATGGCAATGAGAGACGGTAACGTACCAAAAGGTCAGCACGTGCCCTCTTTTTTGTGGCAAGACAAAGATGTTAATGCTACTGACAACATTAAGACAAGTTCCCCAACCAGTCAGTGTTGATTTTCAACAGTCACGTTTGAGGAATTTTCTCTATTGCACCTTCCTGATAGGGAAAGTGAATTCCAAACCCGAGGCCAACTCTTTGAAGGCGGTGGGAAAAATAAATACTTTAGTGTCGGCAAATAATCCTTTCTCCCTGCAAGAAAAATATATCTATTAATAAAATAAAAATGTTGTGCAAATATTTCTTTTAAGAGAGGCAATAAAGATGATAAGGTGCTTTGTACAAAAGCCTCCGGCCCATTGTAAATGTCCTCGGTCACTAAAAATGCTACATTAACCCCAGAGTAAACCTCTTCGATGACGAGTCCTCATCAGTCCTGGACTCTGGGTGGGAACATTGGAAATTGAGGTGGTCTGAGCTCATTTAAAGGTCCAGTGAGAGATGTAATATGCCTTCTGCTCAAATTCTTTCTTTCTGTGTTTCCAAGGACCTGAGACCAAGGAAAATGAAGGAATGGAGAGAGAGAGACGGGGAGGGGAGCTGGTTGAACATTCACTTCAAATACAATTTCTGACCATCCAGTGTCACTATCATTTTAACAGTCATTAGTTTGATCATAATGAATAGACAGAAGCACTTTTAGTGAGCAAGAAGGGTTTGTTTTTTTCATTCTGCAGACATCAAGAGTGCTAATTCTGATGTGAGAAGGGTTTTGGCCCCTGGTAAGTTACTCTGAAATGACCATCTTCCATATTGCCTTAGTGCCAGAGTATTTGAAATGACTTCATAAATGTTCTCTCCCTCTCATCAACAGCCTTTATATCACCGTCTTAGAGATGACAAAACAGAGGCAGAGAGGAGATATGGTGTGATGAATAGAGGGAAGAGAATAAACATGTATATGGTACCCTGCTATGTGCCATAGCATTGTGCTAAGAGGTGAACAAACATTACCCCATTTGATCCTCACAACCACCCTGAGAGATAGGTACTATTTTTATTTTCATTTTTACAGTGGAAGATACTAAGCGAAGCAGAAATCACACCACTAATTATATATCTGAGGCTGGATTCAAACTTGTCTTGCTGACTCTGGGCTCAATGCTCTATCCACTGGTCTATCTAGCTGCCTTTACAAATGATGCCTAGACCAATGGACTTCCAGTATGAGGTATGAGTTCATTTCCTAGTGGACACTAGAGCCATAATTCTTTGAGCCTCAGTGTCCCCACTATGGTTTTTCACAAATAGCTTGATAAGGTAAGGACTTTAATGGATTTGTCATCCATGTGAAATTGGGGTGCTAATGCCTTCACTTCCTCTCCTCCTCAGACTATTATAAACAAAATACTTTGCTAGTTTTCTAGTTTTATAAATGGTAGCTATTCTTACTTAGCCTAGGACTCTGAATACAAACTTAATCTGTTCTAGCATGTTTCTGAGGAACAACTGCTCAACCCCTATAAGAAGGGCAAAGCAAAGGAAAATGGCATCTTTCCCTCTTCTCCTTCCAGCTTCCTGCCCATCTCCTCATCTTGCAGGCTCTTCTTTCATTCCCATAAGCTTGCTTATTTTATCTTTGTCCTACTCCCAAGGCACTGTTATTGCCAGGGGTGATCACACAGCAGGTGACTCATGCTAGCTACTGATCTGTATGGACAGCAGGTATTGCATGGATACACAGTTCTAATCTTAGCTCCAAGACTTGGGGAGGTGGGGGAAGATGCCAGTAGAGGGTTGGGTCATATATTTGGAAACTTGGGTTTAGAATCTCCACCTTTCCTAAATCCCTGAAGAATTTCTATTGAGATCTTTTTTGTTTTTGTTTTTGTTTGTATTTTCTGCTTTGGATTGACTCCTGAATATTAATACCTTTAGTCATTATTCAATTCAGTTTCACTAACATGTTATTTTAAATACTGGACACAAAGAGGGTTATTTGACAATATGCATTAGGTTATTAAGAAGGGCAAATCAAGAAATAGTTGCAGTGAATATAACCAATGGGCCGTAGGCACACCTGCAAAAACAAAACACAAAAACAAAAACCCTGCAGAAAGATTTTCCCAAACTGCATAATTTTTTGGAACATTAAATTAGCTCCTCATGCTTTAAAATGTTCCACTTGCTGGCTCTGCAGGTATTTTCAGGAGGAATGCAAATAAGGAGCCATATGTAAAAGGTTTCTGAGACGTGACCCCATCAAGAATGCTCCATTTAACATGTGGACTGAAGTGGTCAAGTTGGTTTTGTGTGCAGACTTTGGAGGCAGGGGGAGGGTTGAAATGGTTAAATATCCCAAGGGCTATATGTATTATTAGGGGAACAGGTAAACACAGGATTTATACGACTGGAATTTAGGACTAGTTCCTGAGAAAGTTGTGTGGGACAAGGCTTAGATTTTGCTTGCTTGTGCTGAGTTTCTAGTACCTGAGATCTATCCAGCTTTTAGTGGTTGATATCACTATGACCACAGCTGGCCTCTGTAATTACTCTCTTCCATCTAGTACTATTGGGTGAGGTGTGAGTTGATCTTTTCTCCCCTTAGATTGGCTAAGTTTGAGGGTTGTTTTTTTTTTACAAGTAGCTTTATAAGGTCAGCACATCAGTATTTGAATACATCTGGGACCTAATCCATAAGAATGTATCAGAGACCAAGTCATTCTACCATCAGTGAAAATTGTGACTTATCTCTGCCTCTTTTATCTACTGAGATTTTTGTGCATGACCTTCTGTAATTTGGGGGTCATTAGCATTTATGTGAGGGTGGGAGGGGCAAAGATAATGGATCCCTTCAGTTATCAAAATATAAAACAAAAACAAGTTCATCACTCCCAGGTTAAGAACTTCAGAGACTAAATCCACTTAGAGACTAGATCTCTTGACCTTGCATGGATACCAGCTCAGGACACAGATGCTCTTTTCACCAGTTCTATGATCCACCCAAACCCTCTCCTGGACACATATCTCTTGAATGATAAACCCTAGGCCATGATTCCTGAGCAATTCTTTGGTAATATGTCACAGACTACACATTCCCATCATGTTGTCTACAATGAGCCATATAATTGCAAGAGAATTTAAGTCTAAACTAGAAGAAGAGCAAAAAATAGACCAAAATATCTTATACAGACATTGCAGATAGAACATGAACCAGTCATAGAATTGGATAGGAATAAGATAGTCAATGGGATTGCATTTGGTAAATTGTTGAATGCTTATTTTTAATAATTTCAAGCTTTATGCTAAAAGAAAAGATCATCTTTTTAAATTTAATATTCTTTCGTCCTACATAATCATTAATCAACAAAGACCTACCACCTCCAAAGTATTAAAATTTTAGGTCACCCTTATAAGATTCTAAACTCTTAGATTTGGAGATGGAGGGGAGTATAGATATTAATGAGTTCTCTCCATTCATTTTACAAATGGGGAAGTCCTAGAGAATTAAGTGATCATAGCTAATAAATATCTGAGATGGGATTTGGACCCATGTCTTCTTTTTTTAAATTATTTTTATTTTTTAAAAATATTTTTCTATATTTACATGATTCATTTTCTTTTCCTCCTTTTTTCCTTCTCCCCTCCTAGAACTAATAAGCCCTTCCGCTGTGTTATACAAATGTTATCACTTATACCTATTTCCATATAATTAATTTTTGCAATAAAACAATCTTTTAAAACGAAAACCCCAAATCATATATTCATGTAAACAAATGATGTCATGTTTTTCTTCTGTGTTTCTACCCCCACAGTTTTTCTCTTGATATTGATAGCATTCTTTCTCATAAGTCCCTTGGGATTATCTTGTAGTAGCAAAGTCCATTACATTGGATTGTTCCACATTGTTCCACTTTCTGTTTCTCTTGCTTCTGCTCATTTCACTCTGCATCAGTTCCTGGAGGTTCTTCCAGTTTACATAGAAATCCTCAGGTTGATCATTCCTTACAGCACAATAGTATTCTATCACCATTATAAACCACAATTTGTTCAGCCATTCCTCAATTAAGGGACACCCCCTCATTTTCCAATTTTCTATGACCACAAAGAGTGTGGCTATGAATATTTTTGTAGAAACACTTTTCATTATTTTCTCCTTAGGATATAAACCTAGTAGTGATGTTGCTGGCTCAAAGGGGATGCATTCTTTTGAAGCCCTTTGGGCATAATTCCAAATTGCCCTCCAGAATGGTTAGATCAATTCACAACTCAACCAGCAGTGTATTAGTGTTCCAATTTTGTCACATCCCTTCCAACATTTTTTATTTTCCTTTACTGTTATATTAGCCAGTCTGCTAGGTGTGAAGTTGTACTTCAGTGTTGTTTTGATTTGCATTTCTCTAATCAAGAGGGATTTAGAACATTTTTATGTGATTATTGGTAGTTTTGATTTCTTCATCTTGAAACTTCCTATTCATTGGATCCAGGTCTTCTTGACTCTAAGGCCAGTACATTTTTTTCCCTCTGGGTTAAATTTTTTAGCTCCTCTGAATCTACAGTAATACTGGTAGCTTGTGTCTGCTGATTTCTTAATTCAGTCAACTTTCCAGTCTTATTTCCTGATCTGAGGCTTTGTGACTCTACCCCCTGTTGCACTTTTGATGGTCAGCCTTACTTGGTCCCAACCTGGGCCATTTGAATTCATCAGATGACCCCCATATCCCAGACCAGAGTTAGCCTCCCTCTCTTGTATCTCAGGGCAGAATGTTAGAAAACTCTTGGGGACAGAGTATCACCAAAGATTTATACTAAGTTTTTTCTACCATGTTGGGGCCACCCAGAGGTAGTTCCCCACTCTTGCTGATCCAGATTAAGAGACTTGAAAGCTACCAGTGACTCTGGTTGTTGTTTGCTCATGCTGGAAGCCTGCTAACCTCTCCTGATTGTCACTTTGCAAACATTTTGTGCCGTTCTCAAGTGGAAAAGGGGACTTTCTGTAGTTTCTCATTAAGTTTCTTGATTATTACTCAGTCTTGCACAATTTTTACATTTTCCGAGGAGGGAAGCTGGACTGTCTGCCTCCATTTGGGCAGCCACCTTAGCTGGAAATTGTCCATAATATTTCATAAGGGAATTGATATTCTAAAATGTTGTTGCCTTTGGCTGCTATGCCTGTCTCCACAATAAAGGTGAGATTCCTTGTCCAAGTTCACACAAGTATAAAGTGACAGCCAGCTTGCCTGACTCCACATGCAGTGTTTATCTCATCACACTACACTAACTTTCTTCAACTCTGTCTCTAGGGTCTTTACCCTTCAGTGAAGCTTGACTTCTCCACCCCTTTTACTAGGCTAGCATGTCAGCCTTTCCCTCCCTACACTCTACACCCCCCCCTTCCCAGTCATGGCCACATCGCCTCTTCAGCAGGTGACATCTTCTCTTGAGTTCCATTAGCTCAGCTCTTTCCAATCATGAGGAACCAAAGAGCTGCTTTCTAAAAACCTATGCCCCCTGTTAAGCCTGGCATTCTGTTCTTGTTTTGCATTTAATTCTTCAGATACCCCCAGGAGATTGATTTCCCAGAGTCTTCTAACTGTGGTTTTAAAACATCAAATATACTTGAAAATTCCAGTTTCTGTTTTTTTAACAATAGTTTTAACCCATTCAGTACTGACATGTTTTACAAAATTATCTTTTAAAATATGAACTTAACAAACATGAAGATTTCAATAGACAAAGAAAAAAAAAGATTGTATACCAAACCCTGACATCTATTTTTGTTTTGCTTCATTTGTTTGTTTGTTTTTGTTATTTAATAGGGGATGAAGCTGGGCATGACACTGCCTATTATCCCTGCTCTTGTGGGGAGGCTGATGGATTGCTTGAGTTTGATAGTTCTGAACTATAATTGAGCTAAAGTCAGTCGAGTGTCTATACTGTCCATTCCCAGTATGGTGGACCCCCAAATCCAGAGGGCCATCAGCTTGCCCAAGAAGGGAGGGACAATTGGGGTTAAGGTAGAGAAACAGAATAAATTAAGACTTTGGGTGCCAACAAATAATAGGGTCATACCCATGAGTGAACACTAAACTTCCAGCCTGGGAAAGATAGGGAAACTGTATTGAGAAAGAGAGAGGGAAAATAGGGACCGGGGCTGTGATTTAATAGGTATAGGAACTTCTTCGCTGGGAAATTCCCTCTACCAAAGCAGGTAGGAATTTTCTGTGCACCTCTTAGTTATAGAGATTTGCCTAGAGCATTGGGAGATTAAATAATTTGCCTAAGGTCAAATAACCTTTTATTCGACACAAATCCAGGCCATTTTGGGATACCTAATTATCTTTATTTTTTAATGTGTATTAAATTTAATATAATAGTAACAAAACTGTCCTGCTTGTGTGTGTGTCCCGCTCTGAATTTTCTTCTGCTTGGTATAAATGTATATGTGTGTATGTATGTCTATATATATATATATATATATATATATATATTTCATTGACGCTTTACTAATAATAACAGTTTTCCCCTATAGTCTTTTCTAATAAGAGATGTATCTTTTCTTCTTACAGGTTTCTATGTATAAAAAGGGGTTTGGTAACCTTTAAAAATTCTGCCACTAATAATAACTGACATTTATATAGGGCTTTGAGGTTTACAAAGTGTTTGATCTATACTATCTCACTTGATCCCCATAACAATCCTCTGGAATAGGCACCAAAGGTGTTGTTAGCCTCATTTCATGCATGAGGAAACTGAGGCTCAGAGAAATTAAGCGACTTGCTCATGGAAACACAGCAAATACACATGGAGCTAGAACTGAGCCTAGGTCTCTCCTGATTTCAAGTCCAGTGCTTTTCCCATAATCTCTCAGCAATGAACAAATATACTTTGATGACAAAAGGAGGCATTCGAGTGTGTCAAGGCTCAAAGATGGTCCTTTCGGAGGCCTCCAGAAGCCAGGCTACCATGCATCTGCTGATGTTTGCCAGGACCTGCTTATCAGCAGTTTCTTGGTATGAGCAGGTGGTCGTCCTGGACAGCTCCAACTTATGATGAGTATTGCCCAGTTGGCAGAGACATACCTGTTGGAGTGGAGCAAGCTGTGGTTTTCAGCCAGGGATCATTTTACCTCCACCTGCCCAGAGTTCATTATGGACTCCAGAGGATGGCCCATCCATCCATGATGAGCTCCTGTTAGGCAGAGGAAATGGTGCTTGCTATTGAGAAACAGGCTGTCCGCTTCCACTTCAGGCAGACCACTGTATCCCTCTTATTTAGTTCACCAGCTGTCCCTGAATATTATTCTGAACTTCTCAACCCCCTCCAATGCCTCTATCATGAGTGGTAGGAGGTGGGTGATGATAAAGGGAAGGACAAAGAGCCTCTGCTAGAGGGAGCAATTAATCTTTAGGAAAAGAGGAGAAAGAGGAGGAAATATGAGAAGAGAGTAGAAGACACTGTTTTCTATTTTTGGTAGAATGTGAACATCTTTAGATAAATTGCTCTGTCTACAGCACATCCAGATTTTACCACCTGTGAATTTAATTGAGTCGGTATCTAAGTACCAATTTAAGTAATATGTTCATTTATAAAGTTGGTGTTTGAGATTTATCTTCACAACATAAGGATAGGTCTTTTCTTATTATTTTAAATGTGATAAATAAAATTGATATTTTGCTTAAGACCACCTCCTCTTTCAAAAGTAGGCCACGATGTGAATCTGCTGGTCACTATTTGTATGTGTAAAAGATAAAGCTCACAAAGCCCACCAACCACCAAAACCATTCATCTTCCTCTCTCCGCTGCCTTCTCTTCTCCCTGCTGTGCCTTAACCCTCATGCCTCTTTTCTCCCTTTGTCTTCCTTCTTGAGCTTACATTAGCTTTGCCTGGCCATGTGGGAACTGAAACTGTGAAGGTAGCATCTACAAATGGCAGCTGCATGAAAATGTTCTATAGTGAAAGCTGGGACCTATTTATTTGGATACAAGCTTTACATTCATATATATTTTGGCCTGAATCGTAAATAAAATGGAACTGCTCGGTACTATGGAGCTTCAGTATTGCCTCTCCCTCAAACACCCTAGTCATTCAATTCCTCCACCTGCTTACATCTCATGACATAGTCTTGGACTATGGACTAGTATCTCACTTTATCCCCTTTTCCCCATCTTGATCCTTTGGTGAACTAATTGAACTCGGTATTTAATAATTACATTATTTTCTCCAGTGGAAGGGGGCAGGTTCTTTCCCCAAAGTTATTACTCTTGATTGCTTGCCTGAGTGCCAGGATTTAAGTTGTAGTTGTTGTAAAATGTAGGTACACATGAAAAATCTGATTAAAGGACTCTGTTGGAGGAGAACAATGATATTTGAAATGATGCTTGACAATAGAGAAGTCAAATCAGTCAGTCAATGAACATTTATTAAGCACCTATTGTGTAAGAAGAAGAAGGAAATAGAAAATTTTCTCAGTACCTTTGTCAAGAAGACCCCAAATGGGCTAACAAAGAGTCAGTCTTGATGAAAATAATTGAACAAAATGTAACAGATACATGTGCCAAGTGCTGATCTTATAAAGAAGTAAAAAAATTCTCTCTAGGTTTTTGAGCTACCACTCTTTCCATCTTCTCCTCCTACCTATTTCACTATTCCTTCTGAATCTCATTTGCTGGATTCTCACCCAGATCATGCCCTCCTACTGTAGTAATCAATCCCCTAAGGTTCTTCCCTGAGCCTTTTTCTCTTCCCCTTGGTGATTTCATCAGCTCTCCCATATTTAATTACCATCTCTCTGCTGAGCTATGATTTTCATGTCTACTTATCCTGTCCTAAAATCTCTTCCGACCTCACTCTCACATCTCCAACTGGCTTATAGACATCTTGACACGGATGTCCAAAGGATATCTTCAACTCAATGTGTCCAAAACTGAACTCATTATCTTTCCCCCAAACCCTTCCTCTACTTCCTTCTCTATTACTGATGAAGGGACCACTCTTCTTCCAGTCCCTCAAGTTCTCAAACTTGGTACTCATGCCATCTCAACTCCTATGTCTAGTCTCTTGTTAAAGCTTCTCAATTTTACCTTTGGAATATTTCTTGAATATTCCCCCTTTTCTCCTGTGACACTGGTGAAACCATGGTCCAGGCCCTCATAATCTCATGTCTGGACTGATGCCATAGCTTGGTAGTAGGTCTGCTCCTCTCAAGTCTCTCAAGTCAAGCACCCCAATCACAATACATACAAAGAGTTTCCTTTCAATTTCTTTAGAACCATTGTTTCTTCTTCTTACAAAACCAGCTAGTCTAGCTAGATATTGTCAAATTCATTTGTTTTAGAAAGATTGGAGTGCCCCGCATAATGCTGCAAAATCTAATACATTTCAGCCAGAATGTTGATTTATTCTGTGTTGTATTATTGTATGAGCTGCTAGTGAGACCTAATTCCATGTATTAGTTTTTTCTTACTGGTGAGAATTGGCATTAAAAAAAATGGCAAACTGGTAGCTGTCACTGACAGAACTCATTGTGAAGGTAGCACCATATTAGGCAAATCTTTCCCATTTCTAAACATTAAAAGGAACCTATTTTCACTTGTCACTATAGTTTACCCATTGATAAAACAGATTGGAAGTATATGATGTAGGTATGTTGTAAGATCAGTGGACACAGCAGAAAAAAACAAATATCATTGTTGGAAATATCCATTAAGTCTCCACTTAGGTATTGATGGCAAAAAGCTGTGTGTTTGCCCTGAATTCATTGTCCTCATTTCCAGCTCGGGACAAATCTCCATTTAAGTCCGAACCAGTCTGGGACTCTGTTTATTGATCTGTCTATATTATTTCTGGACTCTAAGAGGTTGTCAGTGAATCAGTTCTGGAAGAGATCTCTAGAGGTTGTCTGATGCAGCCCTCTACCTTCAGGCAAATGAATGGCCATAAAACATTCAGCATGGGTGTCTATCTTGGTTCCTCTTAAAGATATGAGAGATGGAGATTCTACAATCATGATAGCCTCATGATGTCCCATTACAATATTTAGAGTCAAATATACTTGTCTCCCAATGGTCGGGGGGGGGGTGATATTCACAGTAGATTATATTAACTATCTCTCCAAGTTATTTTTAACACATGCAAACAGCTGTCCTATTTTTCTCTCCAGTCAGCATCCTTTGAATTCCATTACCTGAATCAAATTTAACTCATTTAAAATAAAGTGATGAGTTTTATAATGAATCAGATAGTAACAGGGGGTGGGGCTTCTTTTTTGTCTGGGGAGTAGCAATGAACCTCTTGAAAATTAGCTAGGTAGAGTGCAAGGTGAAGGATGCTGACTTCACAGTCTCCTTTATATGCTGGAGTTCCTACCATGCCCCGTAGCATTCCTCATATGGATTCCACATCCATCCTCTGATTCAACACTCACCATGAAGTTAGAATGGCAGCTGATTAAATGAGTTAATGTATGGGAAGTACTTTGCAGATGTTAAAGTGAGCTGTTATTGTTATTACTATCTCGTTCTTCTCATTTTTTCAGTAGAGTTCAGGTAGAAATGGACCTGGGACAGTATACTATTCTGCTTTTAATGCTCTGCAGACAATTGTACAGACAGATAAAATAATTGCTTTTTATAACTGAATAAAACTATGAGGTCATAAGCTCATTCCTGGAGGCTCAGTCATCTTCAGTGCTGCTCCAATGGAAGATAGAATGAGAGGAATGAAATGTACTTCATCCTGTTCGCATATCATTTCAATTTCTTCTCACAGGTCTCTATATTTTGAAGGTGTTTTTAACCACATGGCATGGATATTATGACTATTTGATGTGACACTATATTACAATGTTGTTCTTAAACCTGCTTTTGAAAGAGATATTCAGTAATGGACCACATCTTTGCCATTTCACAATAAGTTGATAGATGTAGAGAATATAAGATCTCATTGAGCTTGTGATTTGTTGCCTGCAAAAAAGGCCTTTAATACAGTAGAACAAAACTCTTCCTTACGGTGCTTTTACAGCCAGGTGTCTCCCATCTATACATCAAAGTCACTCAGGATGCATTGGAAGAAATATAAAAGTAGTAACCCTCTTCAGTGACCTTCTAATGCTAAACATCAGGAGACATATATACCAATGAGCTTGAATGAACAAATGAAAAAAGCATTTATTTTGAGCCAAGCATTATGCTGTGCTGCATATAAAAAAAACAAAAGTAGAGATACTGCCTGTCCTGAAGGATATGTGATGCATCTGAGTTAGTGGTAGCCATGGACAAGTACTTTGGTTTGGAAATTTTGATGGATGATGATTAGAACCTCAGAGTAGAGTGACACACCTTTTCCTATACCAATGTTATTATTGGGGTTTTTTGAACCCTTATTATATTAGAATCAATACTAAATATTAGTCCCAACACAGAAGAATGGAAAGACCTAGGCAATCAGAGATAAGTGACTTGCCCAGGGTCACACAGGCCATTTATTGATTTATTGTTCAGCAGATGTTTTTGATTTATTGTACTGAAAATTGATTTATTGTACAGAAGATTACCAGGGAGTAAAATAAAGTTGGAAGTGCCTAGCTCTATAAGCAATTGATGCTGGAGCCAAAATGGTTAAATCCTCTGGAGCATGCCCAAATGGAAGAGATCAAAAAGATTCTCTTTTTAAAAGGAGAGTCCTTGTGAATGGTAATGTTGCTATTTTTAGGTGGCATTATGATGATTGCAAGAAGTTTCAGAACACTGAAGAACTTCCAGAGAGAAATATCTGTAATTTTTCTAAAGGCTTTGGCCAGTCCATCAGAACAAGAAAGAATGGACAGATGAGTAATGTCTGTTGCTCATATTTTAACATGCGTTAAGCAAATAATGTATATTGTCTATGAGTATATGATAGTGTGAATGGCCGGTGAATTGGGTCTAGAGTTGAACAAAGGAGAGTCCACTGGAGATAGTATATGACATTTAATAACATATAATAATAGCATTTAACAGCTATATAGAATGTATAACATCTATTTTGCATTTGTCCTTCTTGCTTATATGTCTTTCTTCCATATTAGACTATAAGCTTCTTGAGAACCACAGCTATATTGTAGCTCTTTCTGTCCTTGATAATTTTCAAAATATGTTATATATAATGAGGGCTTAATAAAGTTTGTTGAATTGTAGAGAAATGCAACATCTAATATTCTGTAATACTTAGAGACATGGAACCCTCTATGCTGTGTCATTAGTTCTATACAAATTACCAAAGATCCCCAAATTTTAGACTATGACTCAAACTATAACCATATGAGTAGCACTTCATTTGGTGGCTTTGACTTTCTAGTACTTATAGCATAGCTCCATGAAATTGGGTATTGCTTGCTATTTCTTCTTCTGTTTTGAGATCGAAGACCATCTTTTGCTTTTCTTTGTATTTCTAGCTCTTTGCCCAGCACCTGACACATAGCAGGTACTTGACAAATATTTATTGACTGATGGATTATCTCTCCTCACTGCTCATCACAATAACACTTTGATTTTTGTCTACTTTCTTTTCTCCCCAAATATAAGTTAGGTAACTATATCTTTTAGAGAGACAACAAGGTCCCATATGTTTTTTTGTAACCTTCAAAGTCCTTACTCCATATGTCAGTACATTTCAACAAGTCCTGACTTAATAATCATGGCAGTAGGACAAGAAGAGGATATAATGGATGGCAGAACAGACTGAGTTTTCTGAGCATCTGATTAAGATAAACTCAGAGACATCAATGAAACTATGTCTCTTTTACACAACTGAAGTTTTAGATCTGCAAAGGATCACAAAAACCATGAAATAAAATCCAATAATTTGGCAGAAAAGTTAGATGAGGCAGAGAAAGGTTAAAGGTCTTGTCCTATGTGGGTCAATGCCAGTAAGTGTCAGTAGCAAGATTTGAACTTCCTAACTCTAAGGCTAGCATTTTAACTATCATATCCTGCTGTCTTCTTAATTCTTTTACTCACGAATGAAGAGCAATTGAAACTCTAACACTGCCTGACCATGAATGTATGAAATGCACAGGGCACTCTTGTGAGGAAATGGTTGCCAGAATTAATACCTACTTTGATTTCCCCAAAAAACATTTGCATATTTCTAATACTTTCCACTCTAGAATGAGGTGACTTTTAGTAGATTACATGTGAAGCAAAAGTTCTGAAACTTGATCAAGTCATTCTATTCCATGTATGTAACTTTGAATACCAGGAAATTTTACACTGGGTCATGGAATCCATAGCTTCAAATTCAAAGAAGAAGTCAGCTGTAGGCTCCAGTCTTTGTCTCTGTCTCTGTCTGTCTCTCTGTCTCTGTCTCTCTCCCTCTCCTCCCTTTCTCCTTCTCTCTCTCTCTCTCTCTCTCTCTCTCTCTCTCTCTCTCTCTCTCTCTCTCTCTCTCTCTCTCTCTTGTTTTCTGTATGGAAAATGATAAGTGACTCAAGGGTAAGTCTATTTAATAATTTAATTCACTTCACTGAATTATGATTCTCCATGCACCATTAGTTCAATCAGAAAGCAGCTAGAGTACAATGGGAATGAACCCTGTTTTCAGCACGCGCCAGTCGACAAGGCAACATGACTGAGCAGCCAAGAGTATTTAACGTTACATTTGTTGTTGATTTTGAAAACAAACAAATGTGCATTGACGTAAAGCAATCTAAAAATTCAATTCAGGCATACTGACTTTTTCACACTTAGGCATCAGAGAGGAGCTGAGAAACAGCCGAATCAACCAATAATGGATGAATGCCAGTCAATGATTACGATGTACATTCTTCGGTTTTCATACCTCCTGTCTGCCACAGGATGGAGGATGGAGAAAGATACCCAGTTGGTGCTTGAAGCTTTTCATAGAATGGATAAAAGAAATGTTTCCTGGGTTTCAGGCTAAATTCTATCTCTCCTTATCCACCCACCCCCTTTTCTGGCATTTTCCAGACAAGTCACTTCCTATATTTGGAAGTTTCTTAGAATTTAAGCAATTTCTTTTCTGCTTTTTGTTACCTTAGGAGAAGCAGTCTGAACAGTGCTGACTAATTTTGATATGGTCCCTCTCTTGTAATACATGGTTAGTGGGCTTGTAAATGTGAGAATCTCTCACTTTGGCTCCTTTCTGCCATTGGCTTATTTCCCTCAAAGTTGAAACTCAAAATAAGAACCTTGTTTTTATTAGCTGAATTTCATGACATGCCTCACTCTGTCTTCTAAAAGCACTTTTGGCGATATGCTTTCCAAAGTTTAAATAAACAAAAATTAGTTTTGTGTCTGGACTTTTTGATAATTTTATCTCTACTCCTACCCTTAACCCTTTCCTACTCCTTATACCCCCACCCAGGGATAGCACCCTTTGAGATAAATCAAAATACACCAACACATCCATAGAACTTAGGATCCCAAATTCAAAGATGAAGAAAATCTTATAGTTAAGTAAGCACGAATCCTCCATTTTACAGGTAAGGAAACTGAGGCCTAATGAGGTTTTTAGGCAACTTATCCAGGATCACAGAGCTGAAAAATTTCTGAGGCAGGGCTAGAATAGAGGTTTTCCTGATTCTTATGTCTAGCACTCTTAACCACAGCAAACAAGGGTGTGAAATCTCTGATTTGCCAGCTTCTGGGTAGGCCAGGGCAAGTTTTTCTTCCAGAAAACTAGGTATTGTTGGATGCAGGTGCTGCTTTGCACACACACATCATTCTGTAGAGTCCCTCAATAATAAGCGATTGCTATTTAACACACTGTGCTAAAGAGTGTAATTGTATGTTCCAATGAGGCAGGCAAGCTGCTGTCGATTGAAGGCTTCTTGGTTTGGGTCTTTTTGTGCATGTGTGTGAAATTGTTTTAATTATATCCTTAATGGCCTAAAATTCATAAGAAATTAGAAAAGCAATAAATTGATATTCTTCCTGTGTGTGTATCGGTTGATTGTATTTATTTTATAAAGCAATACAAGGGAAGTGTTGAAAAGGCTATAAATACATCAGCAGTGTTGCTTATGTGCCTTGTTAAACTGGCAGATTTCTAACCTCAGGACACTGTGCAGCTGTGTCATCCTTTACATCTTCCTGGCACAGTACCCATTTGCAGTCCTCTGGCTTTGAAAGATGTCTTTCTTGTGTTCATGTCTTAAAGAGCTACATCAATGTGAGTCGTCATGATTACTTATAATTATTATTACTATAGCTTTTGGTTGTAAGCTATTGTGGGGAGTAGCATCAGTAACTGTGAGCCATAAAATGAAGAAATTTCTACAGTTTGGACTTTCCTAACTTGAAACCATGTTCGACTAAGCACCATGCAACTCAGGTTTGAGATCGTTCCATTTTTATAAGCTCAACGGTAGCTGGCGATTCACAGGAACGAGATAGCCATAAGTATTATTTTCTGCTGTACGTGGCATTTCAAGCTGAAAGAAATGGAGAAGATAGTCTAACAATATCTATCAATTTGAATTAGTCTTTTTTTAAAAATACTTCTACCATTTTATTTGAGAGCCTAAGGAAGAATGTGTAATTTTTAGGGGTGAAACAGCTAAAAGGTGCAGTCTTTCTGGTGTTAACAGTGGATAGTGTTAGTCAATCCTCCAAGAGAAAAAACACACATTGGTCAAGCCAGCCTTTTGACCCTTGTATAGATAAAATGACTGATATTGGGACTGGCCAACATGAGATATATAGAACAATGTTTGGGAATGATATCTACTTAGTCTAGTCAATTTGAAATTTGAAATGTTGGCAATATTCTGCTTGACTCTTTCTCCTCTCCCAAGAATATATGACTGTCAAAAATAAGAAAAGAGGAAACTCTCTTTGCCTCTTGCTTATAAAGGAGAGAGATGGGAGCAGAAAAAAAGGAAGCTTGATTTTCCAAGTTCTTGGGGTAATAGTACTCTTATTAAAATAATTTTACATATTGTTTTCTGGAAGTTTAGCGTTAGTCCTTAATAAAACAAATTAATAAGTTAAAAAAGAGGAGACTCTCTTTGTCTTCTTGCTTGTAAAGGAGAGAGATGGGAGCAAAAAAAAAAAGTTTGATTTTCCATGTTCTTGGGATCCGCTGTCTTATGTCTTTTCTAGTAGCACGCCTATTAAAATGATTTTACATATTGTTTTCTGGAAGTTTAGCTTTAGTCCTTAATAAAACAAATTAATATTATCATATAGACAATATACTCACTGGTCACAAGACCCAGAGCCCTCTTCTGATACCACCCTTAAAGGGCACTTGGTTTTTTATTGAAGCCCACCTAATGGATAATAATGGTTTCTCAAAAATTCTAGGAGAAACTCTGTGAATGCATGGTTTCTGTCAAAACTGTGTTAGTCTTGTCAACCTGGGTGTCAATTAAATTCGGCTTGAAGCAGCATGCTCTTGGCTACCCACCATTAATGGACTCTTGAAATTTCAGGCAGCAGCCCTTCACACACAGGCAGAATTTCTGTCACAATGTGTGAATGGAAATCATATGCTTGGCCTTCCTGAGGGGGAGAGAAACTATTCTGTAATGTTTTCCAGAAATGACACTGTTTTTCATTATCTGCTGCATTTCATGTCTGCCGTTCGGTTCAATACATTGGATTCGCATCACAGTAGTTATTTCTACAGGCTGTGGCCGGGTAACATCATTTTCCTCCTTTAGGAGTTTGGAAAGTACATATTCATTTCTCTGGAGGAAAGAAAACAAGACCGAATTCCTCTTTCCTGTCTCTCCACCTCGCCCTCTGCCACCTCATTTGCTATATGACAAGTGAGTGAGTTTGGTCTTGAAAACATATTCCCAGAAATACAAAATTGCCATTGAAATAATGGACACAACCTAAACGTCATCAGCATTTCCTTTGTGGTAATTCACCATGTTTAGAATTTAACCGAGTTTCTTGAAGGGGTTTTGCAAAACATAATCTCACAGTACATTTCAAGACAGAAGGAGGCCATATGGTCCATCCAAACCCATCCACCTGTCTGTCGAAGATTTGTATCATGGAATTTCCCCCCCTCCCACCCCCACTCCCCTTTGGCTGGTTGGTTCTTCTCTAAATGCACTCACAGTTGCAATGTTTCAATGTTGTCTTCAATAGACCATTTCACACATTAATTACCCTCTGTGTAAAGTGAAGTGTTTTTTCCCCCCTTCTAAAGCTGAAGGGCAAATGGTTGCCTATTACTAACTTGAATCTTGTCATAGCAGGTGGGCAGTTAATTGGGAAATGTAAGCAACTTGCCACTAATTTGCAAAAGTGTATGATTTCATGAGTAATTGCCATGTAAAAGGTAACTTGGCATGAGGCTCACTCAAGCTGAACGACCAGCAAGCTCTAAATACAGGTATGACATTCGTGACATTTGTTTCTTGCTTAGAGGGACAGAAAAACAGGGGGAGGTGTTGATGTCGAGTGTAAATTCTGAGTCACAAGATGTGGGATGCTTTTACAAAGAATTAATGTAGCAGGACCACAGTCTCTGTGCCTGAGCAGTACTGTTATCTAAGAGATTTTCCCAAAGTCAGCATTGGGCCATATTATTCCTCTTTACTCAAACAATTTCAATGGCTCCCTATTGCCTTTAGAGCAAAATACAAGCTGTGCTGTTTGTCTTTTAAAGTAATCAACAATAAGGGCTCAACCTATCTTTCCAGCCTCCTTAGATATTATTCCCCTCCTGTTCTATCATCCAGTCAGACTGACCTCTCTGTTCCTCACACACATCATCTCTGTCTTCATGACTGTACTGGCCATCCACCATGGCTGCCATGTTTTCTCCCCTAACATCCATTTCATCAAAACCCTCTCTTCCCTCAAAATACCATTTAATCACTATCTTCTGCATAAAAAGTTCCAAAATGCTAGTATGTTCCTCCCCAAGCTACCTGTAATTATTTGTCTTCTCTATTAGAACACAAGCTTCTTGAACTTAAATACTGTTCCATTCTTTGTACTCATATCCCCAGTGCTTACTACAATGCCTGGCACACATAATAGTCATTTCAAATTACTGTTGATTGGTTGATTGAGCAATTCTCTTTGGAAGAAACATTTTCAGGTCCATTTCAAGAGACTGGGATAGTCTTTCTAGCTTGAAGCACAGTGCTTGGCACCTAGTAGATAATAAATGCATCTCGACTTAGAGTATTTAGGAGAATAAAGGGGTAATTTAATTTAGTCTGTTTTTTTTTCTCATCCACTGAAAAGATTAGTCTAAGTGTGAGCTGTTTTCATATATGCAGAAAAAGAAAGCACTTGTGGGGTACTTATTATGGGCTAGATACTATAGTAGGTGCTAAGAATATAAATAAAAATGAAGAGAAAGAGAAAGTCACTGCTCTTAAATTTTAAAGAAGACAGTACATAAAAGAAAAGTGAAAGGAAGGTTGAGGAAGAGAGAGCAGGAAAGGTACAAACACTGGGAAAAATTGGAGACAAAATTCTTGAGGGTAGGGCCCATGCTTTACACTCATAAGTAATCTCTTTAGCATCTTGGAACCTTGTTTGTGGTTGGCACTCAATAAATAATAATTCATTGATATATGAAAAGTAATCTTCAGAAGTCACCTGAGATATGAGACTCTTCAAATTATCTAGATCTAAAATAACCTAGAACCAAATGCAGTTCTGGTCTGACTCATTTCCAACTTTCAGGCAAGAAAGGACCACTTTCTAGTATCCTCCATTTCCACATCTTCAAGATTTTCTTCCTCCATTCTCTTTCTAAGGATTGAGTTTCCCTTCTAAGTTGGATAGAACTTCTTGAAAGAACATGATCTCTTTGAATGGTCTTCTGTCAAATGACTCTCCAGGTTAGGACAAGTCCAGATTTCATCTGTGTTCTATATCACTTTCCAGCAGGATCCCTATGTTATTATAGAGATTCTCAGATTTATATTGGAGTCTAGAATCTTAGGCTAAGGGTAATGACTCCTGAAATTAATTGGCTGCTCTCTAGGTTTTGGGCCCAGGAGTTGTTGAGTCAGGTTTGCCAAAAGGTCTGCTCTACTGGACTATTTATGCCCATGGCCATCTCCCAGGATGAATAAGAGAGCCAGTGAGCTAGAGTCCATAAATGAATTTGACATTCACAAGCAACTGCCTCATATCTCTAGAGAGTTGGCTTCCAACTCTGTTATCTGAAGCACTGGGAAGAAGAGGCCATGCTGGCTATATGAATGAATCACATCCTTATTTAGAACCAATTAAAGCCATGGAATGTTTTAGTCACCCCTAAACAAGGCTATACTTTACAGTGATATGTATCACTTAAATATAAAAAAATTAAGCAATAAAATTCTTTAAAATACTATAACAAAACACATAAGGGAAACCTTTACAGTAAGTTTTGGGTCCCTAGTCCTAGCAAAAAAAATCAGAAAGTATTCCCTTGTGAATTTAGTTTATTTAGAGGCAGGGAAATTGGAAACAAAGCTCCTGCCTCTTCACCTCAAACTTTCAATACTCAGTTCAAATTCCATTTCTATTGTAAACATTCTAGTATACTGGAGGTGGTTGAGTAGGGTTGACTTCTATGATATGAACTACTGGTTGTTCCACTAAAATATAAGTTCCATAAGTGCCCATTACAGGATTTCTATTTGCCATTCGTTTATAGTTCATACTAGATATCTAATAATTTCTTACTGTATTGCATTCCTATCCCAGGTACTGATTAATAATAAAATAGCTGACATTTTTCAGTTATAAAGATTATCTCATCTGATCCTCAAAATAATATGAAGTAAACTATTATCTTGATTTTATTGTGTATTATTTATTGTATAATATTATTTTATAATAATATTATTACATGTTAATATAAATCATTCTTTTTTTTCTTTCACATATTATTATTTGGGGATTTGGCCTACATTTTATTTGGTTTGTGTTATTATCATCTATTTCAGTGATTGGACTTATGCTTTCTTTGGTTTATTAATATTTTTGGAGTGGGTGAGATGTCCTGAGAAGGCTAACACCTTTGATAAGAAGGCTAACTGAGCTCTTTTCAGGGCTGCTCATCTACCTTTGAAATCCACCTTTCACCTAACTCTCATCTGTGGCTCCAAGAAGCCGTAGCATGTGCAGTGGCCAAACCTCAGTAAAACCATCTCAGCAGATGGGTTAGATAAGGCTGAGTGTAACCAACAGTCCCAAACCCTTTGCTTATTTAGAGAGATGTCTACCCCAAGCAAGTGAAGACTTCTGCTGGCAAAATGGTGGAGAACTATTTATTCTAACAGCCATTAAGGTGGCTGAAGCAGCACTGTGGAGTGCTTGGAACTTGGTCAGGCACCAGAGTTCATTCACTGCATCCCTGTTTGTCTTCAATAGTCTTGACTTTTGTCTTGCCACTGGACTTGGATGACTCTGGAAGAGAAAGTAAGACTGATGAATTTCTGTAATTCTGCCTTGCTTCAATTTATTTACTTTACGTCAAGATATCATCCCCTGATGTCCTTCAAAAACACAGGATAAACAGTAGCCGTATTGTTATTGACAGTTTTTGGGGGGATCGAACCAGCGATTTCTTTAGTATAGGGAATTGTCAATGAGGAAACTCTATCTACTAATTCAGATAGGCACCTGTCCCCTACTAAAAAACAAAACAAAACAAAACAGAAACAACCAATTTGTAGTCTTAGAGACTTGCCTGGGTCATAGAGCCATTTAAGCGACTTGCCTAGGTTGTCATAGTCAATTGGTATATGTTAGGGATAGGACTTGAATTTAGGTATTTCTGACTTTGTGGCTTCTCTATTTGATGTATAGGGAAAATGAGGTTCAAAGGCTAAATAAAATGCCCATAGTCTCACAACTCTGTCAAAAGTAAGATTTGGACACAGAACTCTTCTGACAGCAGGCCCAGGACTCTTTCTTCTGTAGCATCTTGCCTTCTACAAAATAAATGCTGAAAAAATACGAGACGTTTTTGAAAAGAAAATATTTCTTCCTATTGCCATTCAGAACCAGTTCTCCAAGGGTACAAGCAGGGAAGTGAATTTTGGTGTGTTGATATCACTAAACAATTGGGAGAGTAAGTATTTCTCCCTGAATAGGAACAAAATACACAAGACCAAAAGTGTTAACTGCAGCAACATTATCTAGGAGACAGACTTGATAGCTTACCGGGGTCTTTTCTCTCTGTAAAATCTACTAACAATTGACTAAATACTGAATTTTTTTGTACTCTCTTCACACTCACAAGCATTCTATATAGAACAGAAACAAGCTTGGGTGGCACTGCCAACTATGTCAATAATGGGCATACAATCACTTTCCCTCCTTTAGCAGCAGTCTGTCTGCAAAATGAAAAGGAACACAGTGATCCACCCGAGCAAATTGCCCTCCCAAACTCATTTTTTCCCTCCTTTATGCAAAACTCCAATGAATATTTACAGCATCCAGGAATAGGTACTACAGGAAGGGGAAGGAGGAAGAAAAAACACAACCACCCAGCCCTGGCAAGTATAATCATTCTCAAAAATGCTCCCCAAAACAAATTGTTCTATCGGCGGTTGCCGGGCAACAAGCCCACTATAGTATTCCATCTCTGTAAAGGGAAAGAAGAGCCATCCAAAGTGAAAAGGCATCCTAATAAGCAAGATATGAGGGGGTTAAAAAGTCTGGGTCGAAAGTTCAGTTGGCGTGACCCTAAAAAAATCGATTTCAAGTTATATTTGTGACATTTTCCTGTGTTCCATCACTTGATGTTAGTCTTACAATGAACGGTCTAATCAGACTTCTGGGACCATGGAGCAGAGAGGTTTTGGTTGTGTCAGGTCAATTTGTACCCACCAGTGTAACATCACCTATGAGGCAAACCATTATCCTGGCTTTTGTAATCCTCAAAGGCTAGGGAACTCTGGAGTGAGGAAGCAGCAAAATGAGTGATTGAGGGCTTCCAGGCAATTCATTGAGCTTAGAGAAAAGCTGGCTCTGGGGCTTCAGCTGAACAGAACTTAAACCAGATCATTAGAAAGCTTCAAACCAATGAGCTACTCTTCTGTGGTGACAACCCACCCTGTGTTTTTGGGGTTTTTTTCCCACTGAAAGGAATCTTTTAGAAGACACATGGTTCATTTTTTAAAAATTCATCTAACAGATGACTTCTGAACATTAAAGAGGGAAAAAAGTGTGTGTTTTTTTAAAGAAATGTATAAAAGCTCCTCTCTCCATGACACTAATCATCTATCTTAAAAGAGTAACCAAAACATCTAAAGACAAGGCTGCATTGCCTTTCTATCTGGTGCCCATTGTGTCTTGTCTAAATCAGGACTGAACTAAAGAACTGGAATGGTCCCAAACCTGAGACCCAAGAGAAATTTCTAAAAACAAAGTGTGACCATTTGTGGGACGTTCAGATTGGAATTTGGAGAATATCCTTCATAACCCAAAATTTGGTGAAAAATGCATTTTGCTAACGTATTGATAATTCATTTTCCTTGTGTCTAAAACACCCAGAATTCCCCCATTAACTCCTGGACTGAGGAGAACCCCTGAAGTCTTATACACTGTCTTCATATGAATCTTCCTAAAACATTGTTTTGGTCACATTCCTGCTCAAACACTTTTAATCATTCTCATTCCCTATATAAAGTCTGGCATCCAACTCCACCTTCATTTTCGATTCCCATCCCTTGGCTTCATCTCTCTCTATAAGAATTTTCAGCTAAGCTGAAAGAGCATAAAAAGGCGAGAGAGCTGAAAGGCAGGAGAAATGTTACCTTGGAAGTCAGGAGGCTTATAATCTTGATTCTCACCCTAATCAAGTGGCTTTGGATAGGTTATTTTACTTGCCTGGACTTCAATTCCTCATGTGTGAAATGGTACCGGGAAGGTTGGACTAGGTTTTTCCTAATGTTTTTTCCAACTTTAAAGGTCTATGATTCTTCACATTTCACTCATTGTGCCTCATATATACCTTGTATTTCCCTGGGTCTCTATTTTTACTCTTACTGGAGTTCTTACATGGAATGAGCTCCCTCCTCTCTACCTATCTAAATCCTAGCTATCTTTTAGGAAGTCACCTCAAATCCTACCTCTTCTATAAATTCCTCCCAGGCTTGAGGGTTTCTCCCACCTCTAAGGTCCTATAGGATTTGTTGTCTTTACATTCATTCAATAACTGATAATATATGGCCTCTGGCTAACTCAGCTTTGCATTTCTTTGTTCATTCACTCAATATTTATTAAACATTTTCTTTAAGGAAAGCACTTAAAGTAACAAACAAACAAACAAACAAGTAAATAAATATGATACTATCCCTGCCTTCATGAAATATGTGTAGGGATATAAGGTATCAGTACAAAGAGCTATAATATATAATGTTACAGAATGAGAATATTAGAGTGTCATCCCCAAAATGCTATTGAAGCTTTGAGGGAGATCATTACTTACATGGAGGACAAGGACGGAAGTGGCATTTCAATGGGTTAGAATTCAACAGGCAAAGGGAAAGGAATGCATTTAGGTATAAGGTACAGCCTGAGTGAAATGACAGAGATGAGCTAGCATAAGGCTTGTTCAGAAGTCATAGTATAGTTCAGTCTGACTGGAGTTTAGTGAGCATGGAGAGAAATGATAAAAGGGGGTAAAATGAAAAAAAAAAGTGTTATCTAATTATGTAGGACCTTGAACTACAGTGACATTTAGAGGAAACAGAAGGTTAAAAGATCATACGAGGCCTAGAGACAGGAGGTCCTAGGTTCAAACCCGGCCTCAGCCACTTCCCAGCTGTGTGACCCTGGGCAAGTCACTTGACCCCCATTGCCCACCCTTACCAATCTTCCACCTATGAGACAATACACCAAAGTATAAGGGTTAAAAAAAAAAACCAAAAAAAAACAAAAAAAAAACTACATCTTAAAAAAAAAAAAAAAGATCATACGTGTAGAGCTGGAAGGTACCTTTGAAACCATATAGTCCTCCCCAAACACATTACAGAAATGAGAAACTGAGGCCCAGGGAGGTTCAGTGATTTGTGTCACAGGGAGTATAGCATCAAAGGTGGGATTTGAACTTTCCCAGTGTTCCAGGAGCATATTACCAGATTTGTCTAGCAATCATGTAAAGAATGGTTTAGAGGTGGGAGAGAGCAAAGATGGGAAACCTATAAGTACCTCTGACTGAAGAGGTGAAAAAGAGAGAGACAAGAGAAATAGTATGGAAGTATAATAGATATGACTGAGTAACTGATTGAACGAGAAAGTTAAGGAAGAGAAAGAGAAGAGCTCAAACACAATGTTGGCACCAAAGAGAGGAGGAGCAGATGCAAGGAAACAGATAACAAATTCAGGTTTGGACAAGCTGAGTTCAAGGTGCTGGCAGAACATTCAGATTGAGATATACCCCTCAGGCATCTGGAAATGCAAGTCTGGAATTCAGAAGAAAGGTCAAGACCAGGGAATTATATTTGGAAATCCTCTGTGATAGTGCCTTGAACAGTTAGTTAAGTCATGACTTGTTATATAATTCTCTCCATGTTTGTGTTTTATTTCCCTATCCAGACTAAGTTTCTTAAGGTCAGAGACAATGGCATTTTATTCATTTATTCAATAAGTATTTAAAAAATACCTCCTATGGGTACCACTGTGCTAAGTGATAGCATGCATAAGATGGTTAGCTTTAGAAGCTTATACTCTAGGGCAGGACATCATCTTCCCCCAAGAGTCTTGAAAATAATAGTACATGCATGTATCTTTGCCTAGATCCTTGATTTCATTAGTACAGGAATCTCTTGGTGAGAAACTCTCACTGTCAATGCATAGTAATACCAGCTCTGCAACCTAAAAATCTTAGGAAGTCTTGTAGAACATTAAGATAATAAATGGCTTGACTAGAGTCATAAATCAAAGTGTTTTTTGGAGGTAAGACTTGAACTCAGTGCTTCCTGACATCGAGGACAGTTCTCTGTTCATTTCTCTACATTGCCTCTTGCTCAATAAAATATTGATGAACTTGTTGATTTCTTCCAGTAATCCTTTTCATTTGAACAATGCCTGACTCTCTTAACAAGAGATCTGCCTTTCCCCTCAGTTGCCATTTTTATCCCACTACCCACAGTAGCCAGAGTTGAGCTCAGCTTTATCTATGACTACAGAGGGGTGAGGGTTGGTGCTGTTGCTCATCTTTTCAGAGAAAGTCAACTTGTGACATTTAAAATACACACACAAACAGGTACATGCACACACAAATGTGAACACACATGTACAAATGCCCGACAGAAATGGAGCAAGCTGCTTTAGTACAGCCTTAAATGATGCTGTCAATGTGAGTATGTATATTAAAGAAATCTAAGTCTGGTCTGGGCTTCTATTGTGCTTCCATTTTAATTAACTTTACAAGGCAGCTCCCCAAATGGTAGTCTTCTCACAAGATAGACTCCCAGTCCTTAGGAATAGGAATTCAGAAAGCTGGCAGGGTAGATGTGTTATTAAGATGAACGGTTTGCCTCAGAACTATTATTATTCAGAATTCCACTTCAGGTGTCTAATAATTTTGTCAGAGGCTAGCAAAGATTATTGTTCCTTTGATGTGGCTATTTGAAAAGCACAGTATATGGAGTAGAAGCCATTATATCGCAGAAGATACTGGTAATTAGAATCAGAGAACTGAAACCTAGGAATGGATGAACCTTTAAAAAAAAAAGATTTAGTTGGGATAACCATCCAACAGTATGCTGGAAATTTCTTCGGAACTGATCTGGTCTTCTCTTAGGAGATATGTTAGAGTTTCTTTTTGGTTATACTCTCCAAGAGAAAAGCCTTGATTGGATTATTTCCATTCCAGTTCAATTCAATCAACATTTATGAAGTACAGATTATATGCCAGGCACTGTGCAAAGGGTCGGGTATACTATTAATAAAAAGAAAGATAGTTTTCCCTCAAGGAGTTTACAGTTTAATAGAGGAAAACAAGACAGAAAACACATAAGACAACACATAGAAAAGCAGGGTGGGCATGGAGGAACAGGAGGTTCCTTCAAGCATGGGGCTTCTCATTTCAAGGAGTTAAAACTCAGCAAAATAGCAACTGCAGAGCAGAGTAGCTGAGAAGTCCAATTTCCATCCTTTGGAAAGGAAGCCATTGGGAGAAGTTTGGTACTCTATTCTCCAATCCTCTAGCCAGAACAGACAAGAAGCTGAGAGACATGGTGACCATCAAGGCTTGGATTAGTAGAATGGTGATGAGATTAGAGTTTATCCTGGAAGGAGCATCTTCCTTCCTTGGAACTGAAGCCAGACCTAAATGTTGGGATAAATGTACAAATGAAAAAAGAAATCAAACTCTTTAGACATTAAAGAGAGTCTAGACCGGACCTAAGGTGAAAATTTTAATTGGTTCTTGTTCAGTCATTTCAATAACGTCCAACTTTTTATGAGTCCATTTGGGGTTATCTTTGTTGGTGTGGTTTGCCAATTCCTTCTCCAGTTCATTTTACAGATGAGAAAACTGAGGCAAACAGGATTAAATGACTTGAGCTAAAAGGCATCTGAGGCTGGATGTGAACTCAGGTTTTTCTGAATCAAGGCCCAGTGTTTTAGCTATTGTACCATCTAGCTGCCCTTTTGATTGGTATTTAATTTTATTTGAAATAGTTCTCAGACTCTTGGGAAGGTTCTTTAAGTACCTCTAAGATGGTGAACAATATTCTGGAGCAGCAGCATGAATTTTTAATTACTTGGTTTCCAAACTGGTAAAATAAATAAATCTTTTGAAAGCTATAGTAAAAATGAGCCCTCTAAGCGTCTTAAGTCTGGTACATTTATTGGACTGATCCAAATTAAATATTGTGCTGCTATATTCATAATAATAAAACAATAGTTCACATTTAAACAGTCCCTTAGGATTTGAAAAGCACTTTTCTTACATCCACTCTGTGAAGTAAACTTTGCAAGAATCATTATACCCAGGTTATTAAAATAAACTAGTTAAACTTTATACAATGCTTTAAGATTTGCAAAGTGTTTTATATTAGTTGTTCTCAAAGTGTGACAGTACCTCAGACCCCTTTGAGATTCTATGAGATCAAAACTATTTAAATGAAAATACTAAGGTGTTTTGGCCAATAATAAAGTAAATATTGAGAGATATAATCCACAAAAACAAATCACTGGGGAGAAGGTCCTGAGGAATTTTTAAGACTGCAAGGAGTCCTGAAACCAAAAAGTTGGAGAACCGCTGTTTTACCTATGTTATCTGGTTGGATCCTCCCAACAACCATATGAGGAAGATATCATTGATATTTTATTTTATCTTATAGGTAAGGAAACAGATTCAAATAGATTATGACATGCTCAATATTAAACCTCTACTTGTTATTAAAGGAACAATTCTAACTCCACTCTCTCGAATTCAAGTCCAATGCAAACTTTTTAAAATTGTTTCCTTCCTTCCTATATCTTCCCTTTCCCCAAGAAGGCAATTAATATAATATAGATTATACATATATTTTCATATAATACATATTTCCCTATTCATCATGTTATAAAAGAGGAAACATATTACTTATACTACAAAAAAATTTGTGGAGGAAATAAAGTGAAGAATGGTATATTTCAATATTTATTCAGACTGCCTGTTCCTTCTGTGGTGGGAGATAACCTTTTTTGTCATGAGTCCCTTGGGGTTGTCCTGGATCCTTGCCTTGTTGAAAATAGTTAAGCCTTTCACAGCTGATCATTATATATTATTATTGTTAATGTGTACAAAGTTCTCCTGGTTTAAGATTTACATAGTGATTTCGTATTTGCAAACTATTTTACATGTGTTATCCCATTTGATCCTCATAAAAGCCATATGAGATAAATATTGCTGTTATCCCTAATTTATAGATGAGAGAACTGAGATTAAGGGAGGTTAAAGTGATTTGTCCAAGACCAAACAAGTGGTATTCGTTTTAGTGGAGGAATGATTCTAACTCAGGTCTCCTCTAATTCCCTAGGATTTCCTAAGTAAACCATCATCCTGTCACCAAATAGGGATAGTTTAAGCTCTCCTTTATCTATCTTTACACTTTCAGTTTATTCCTTTTGTCTTATTGTTGGCATTTCCAGAGTTATATCAAATACCAATAGGAAGAATGGAAACCATTGCTTTATTCTTGTATTTTCAGGAAAGGCTTTTAGTGTGTCCCTATTGCATGTGAAGCTTACTTTTGGTTTTAAACATATGATTTTTTCAAATATTGAAGAAGTTAATTCTATAAGTAATCATATGGTTTGGGATGTTTTTGTTTTTAATATGATTAATTATGTTGATTGTTTTCCTAATTTTGAACCATCCGTACATTCTTGGTATAAATCCAACATGATTATAAGGTATATAGTGTGTTTGGTGGGATTTTATTAATTTTTAAAAATTGATATTAATTATATTGGCCTATATAGTTCTATGAATTTTTCTTTTATAGTTTAGTTAATAGGAATTTATTTGTCTGATTAAAGATGTCTGATAGAGTGCTTTCTCAGTTTTTCTAAGTAGCTTGTATAGTGTTAGTACTAATGGTTCTTTAAATAGTTTGATAGAATTATACCATAAGTCCATCAGGATCAGGAAGTTTGTTTTTCACCCTTCTGCAACTTTTCTTTTTCTGATATTAGGTTATCTAAGAGTTCCATTTGATCTTCCATTGATTGCATATTTTAGATTTTAAAAGATATTCCTTTTTTTCTTTTTGTGTTCTCAGTTCTGTCAGCATGTAATTATATATTGTAGATATTATTCTGATTATTCTTTTTGTTCTCATTTTGTCGTGGTTTCACATTGTTCATTTTCTATTTTGTTGTTTTGATTTTCTGCCCCCTTTTTAATCAGATTGGCTAAAGGTTTGTGAATTTTATTAGTCTTTTCCAAAAACTAGCTGTTAGTTTTATTTAACATTGTTATAGGGTTGTGTTTGGCTGGGCTTTTGTTTGTTTTCAATTTACCTAATTCCTCTTTATTTCAATACACTTTCTTTTGTACTTATTTTAGGTTTGTTTACTTGTTGACTTTCTAATTTTTTCAAATGCATATCAGTTCATTAAGCCTCTTGTTCTATTTTGTTAATGTTTTAGGAAAGGACTAAGGATTGTTTCACTGCATTCTAGAAATTTTGATGTTGTTTCATCATCATTTTCTTTCACACAATTATTAATCGTTTCTATGATTTGTTCTTTGACTCACTCAATATTTAGGATTTCACTGTAAAGTCCCTATTTGAATGTGCTTCTCTTTGTTTTCCTAAATAGATTACTACTTTTTATGTTGTAGTTTATAAAAGATACGTTTCTTATTTTGCCTTTTTTATATTTTTGCAGTATCTCTGAACCCTAATACATTATCAGTTTTTGTAAAAGTCCTTTGTGGTGCTAAAAATATGTATAGTCTCTAGGTAGCCCCCCCACACACACACACACGCACCTCCCCATTTAGAAGATGCCATAGGTCTTTTAGTTTTAGTTTCTCTAGCAATTTGTGAAATTCAATATTTTTTTCTATTGATATTTCTGTTATTTCTGTTAAATCTGTCCAAAACTAAGAGAGGGACATCTCCTACCACTATCATATTACTTTGTCTTTTTCAAATTCAATCATTTTTTTCTTTATGAATTCAGATACTAAGGAATTCAAAACATATTCATTTAATATGGATATTGGGTTGTCGTATATGGTTCCTTTCAGCATAATGTATATTCCTTATTTGTCTATGTTGTAAACTTTTGTTTTTGCTTTGTCTCCTGCTTTTTGGGGGAGTTCATTTGTTGCATAAGAAATTTTGTTCCAGTCTTTCATTTTTATTCTCTGTAGGATCTTTGTTTTATAGTTGTGTTTATTTTCCCACTGGATCTCTCTCTCACACACCCTCTGCCTCTACTCCTGTTTGTTATCTCTTCAGGTTTTGTTTTGTTTTTTCAATTTTCCTTATTAATTCTTTTTTCTTTCTTTTTTTACCCAGTTATCTAATTATTCATCTTTTAACTAATTAATTCTTCATTTTTTCTCAGTTATATAATCAAGTAAAATCTCCTTTACTTTCCTAACCTTTAATTTCTTTTAATTTCATTTGCTATACTTTTTTCTTTAAAAAAATTTCTCTCATTTCTTTTATTATTTCTGTTTCCTTTATGTCTGGGCCTATACTTATTTATTTTTTTTTATTCTTGGCCCTTACACTTTTCCCTTTTTAGTTTCTGTATTCTTTAGGGAATTAAATCTTTGAGCTATCTTTTTTAAACAGTTATTGAAATGTAGAGCTTATTCCCTCCTTTGCCTTTTCTGTTGTGCCTCACTCAAGGAAATGTCAATTCCTGAAAGAAGATAGAGTAGATAGAAATATTATCCCATGAGAGAAAGTTTCCTAGGCTCCTGATTGTAAAATTCATCACTACCTTTTGTCTTCCCAGGATCATTTTTTAACCCATTTGACAATACATTTCCTCTTTGTGCCTATACCTTCCTACTCTTCTGGGTATCAATTGCCCGGAGGAATTGTGAGTCACCTTCTTCTGTAGCATGATATAGTCCATGAAGGTATAATACTCTCTCACTAGTCTCTTAAATCCTACATATTATACCCATTATAATATCTCCATCACTCATTATGGAATATCTCTTTTCTCCCATGGGAGTGTTCTTCAAGAATACCTTTCCACTACTGAATCAACCTCCCCTACTTCTGCACTTTCTTTCCTCTTATATTAATCCTTTCCTTTGCCATTTCATTCATTCTCTTGTAGGGTTTTCCCTAAGAGACTACAGGAGTTATTTTCCTTCATTCCTAACTATTTCTTGCATAAGTGTACATTACATACTTGCTTTTAACTTGTTCCTCCTTTTTTTTTTTTTCCATTTTCTGAATCTTTCCATTCTGAGGTTTAGTCTCACTTCCTACTAAAAACAAAACAAAACAAAAAATTACTTCCTTATAAGTAAGTGAAATTTAGGCCCATGGTCTTTCAAACCTGTTCCTCTAAAAACATTTCTACTCCATTTCTGTTTCTACTCTTTCTCCCTTGCATTCTTTTAAAAAGAAATGTCTTAACTTTCACTCTTTTTATTTGTTGTTGTTGTTAACCTCATAAATGTTTTTCTCATTCTATTTTTTTTCTCTTTGGGTTAATCTCTTCCATTACCTTTTTTGGCTCCTGAATTTGTTTATCTTTCTCTAGTATTTCTAATTGTCTTAGCTGTTTACAAAGCAAATAATCTACTCAGGTCTGCTTTCCTTCCTAGGAATGCTTCAACTGCCTCTTTTTTAGTGAACATCCACCTTTCTTTTTCTCTTGATGTTTGAAGCTACAGTTTGTAGGGTATGTTACTTTTGATTCCATTTTGAGTTCATTTTGTTCTTCAGAACACATTATTCCATTATTCGTTCTTAATTTCCTGGTGGGTGTAGATTGTTATTGTGTTATTGCATAATTCCAATTTTGAAGAGATATGAAAGGTCATGTGGAACAGAGAACATGTCTCTTGCTCCATCTTCTTAGTCATGTAACCTGGTCTTGTCTGATTCAAGCTCAACACTCTTTCTATTGTACCACACTGTCTCTTAGAATTATAATAAAGGGAACAATCAAGTTGCAATATGGGAAAGGAATGGGAAAAGAAGTATTAGGCTTCTTTTTATATTTTAAATCTTTTGATACATATTCCTCCACTAATGCCCTATTTTAATATCTCAACAGAGGATGAAGATGCTCCTGGGTCCTTGAAGACTATGTCATTGGAACCTTTGCCTTGGCAAACCTATCTTTTAATCTTTAAGATATGTTTTTCTTCACCAGTTTACATATTCTCTCCATTCATGCAGATTGATAATCTGACTTTATAGAAGGTTTTTGAGAATTGTGGTGGGTGGAAATATCAATCATTACTTGACCAATCAGATAAGGAGAATCTCTGGGCTTAATTAAGCTGGCCCTCAGATGACATATATATATATATATATATATATATATATA
>NC_058134.1:74778063-74787223 GCF_016433145.1 Gracilinanus agilis | reverse complement strand
CTCTCTCTCTCTCTCTCTCTCTCTCTCTCTCTCTCTCTCTCTCTCTCTCTCTCCACCCCCCCTGTCTTTGTATCTCTGTCTTTCTGTCTCTCTTTGTCTCTCTGTCTCTCTTCCTCTCTCCCTCTCTCTCTCCCACTCTTTCAAAGACAGATGAATGAGCAAATTTGGCCTTGGAATGCCATTCAGCTCAATGCTGGTGGCAATCACAAATGACTTTAATAACTGAAAGAGATATTTTGGCACAGCCCATTGAGGAAAATAAAGACTAATACTCTTACCAGCATTGCTGCATATTAGATACTCTACTCTAATTGCTCCTTATGAATGAAGGAGATCTAGTAAATGGAATTTTAATTTGTATGTAGCTGAACTATTGAAGAAGGTCTTTGTAGCCATATAGATTTGAAAATATTACAGGGGAGAGATAGCTGAAATAGGTATAAACATTTTGTAGCACAACTCACATCACTATTAGTTCATGGTTGATCACTGGTAGTTATTAAAGTTAAAAAAAAAGGAAGGGAATTTTATGTGAGCAAGATACAATTCTTTAAATGGTTTAAAGGGGATTACAACTGGCAACAAAGAACTCCCCTACCCCAAACCAGAGAAGAGAGACACTGAGAGGGATTTAAAGCTAAAAGAATAGGATTTTTTTGAGTTGTGTTTTCTGGTGATGGTAGTGGTGATTGCATCTGTTTACATCAATTACATGATAAACTAGATAACAGAACTCTGTGTCCTGGAGATGTGCTGACATATGTAGGAACAGGACTCCATACCTTCCATCATGCTGAGCTCTGTGGATCTGAGCCATGCTATGGTACTCAGTTCCTTGAATGTCAGTAAAATCAGTTCCAAGCATTAGGAGCATCCTCATGGAGGGGGCTGAGTCCTAAGGTCAGAGAATGTTATAGAGGTCTTTAGAGATCATTTGGATGAAATCTTTCATTTATAATGAGGAAAAGCAAATCAGAATTAGATTTTGAATCCATTTCCTTTGTCCACACCTCTAATACTTTTCTCAATAAATTACACAACCTGAAATGAAGATTCTCTTTCATGTCTCCTAAATTTTAAAAAGTGACTTCATTAGTTCACTTGCTTCTATACGTCCCAAATTTTAGCCTGTTCCAGAGTTCTTCCTATCTTTTAAAATTCTTTTCTTCCATATTTTGTATTGTTTCTAAGGCAGAAGAGGGGCAAGAGCTAGGCAATCAGGGTTAAATGACTTGTCCTAGCTGTGAGCTAGGTAATACCTGAGGCCAGATTTGAACCTAGGATCTCCCGGCTCTAAACCTGGTTCTTAGTCCACTGAGCTTCCTAGCTGCCTCCATGGTCCTTCCTATGTTGAAAGCCTGTGCAATCTTCTATCTTCAGACTGGCAATTGTTGCTATTTTTATAACACATTTGATTGCTGCTCTGCTTCTCTGTTTCCCAGTTCATATGATGGTTTTTGATCAGACAGAGCCAGCCTATAGCTATTTGCCAGATGAGTTAGCTTGTTCCTATGTTATCTTGGGTTGCAATTTAGAATTTGTAATAGGTTTTAAAGTTACTTAATATGTACATCTCATTGGAACCTTACAACAATCCTCTCAGGCACAATCGTCAATGCTTTCTACATTGTCATTAGCCTTAGGTCTGGAGACCCGAGTTCAAATCTTACCTCTAGAAATTTACTAGCTGTGCGACTCTGGCATATCACTTAATTTCTCTTAACCTCAGTTTCCTCATCTATAAAATGGGAATAATAATAGTAGCTATCTCCCAGGGTTACTGTGAGGTCTCAACTGAGAAAATATTTGCAAAGCACTCTACAAACCTTAAAGCATTATGTAAAATATAATTATTAAACACATTCTCATTGATGTAGGTGGCCCCTCTGACTGTACACAACTCATCCCTACCTGTTCATCTTATGCAATTTTTGTCCGTGTCTTCCTATAGTCCTCCACAAAAAGTCTATTCAAACATGTTGGGTACCTTCCTTTATTTTATTTGAAAAATTTTGTTTAACTGATTTAGAATATTTTTCCATGGTTACATGATTTATGTTCTTTCCCTCTCCTCCTCCCACCCACCTCCCGTAGCCAACGAGCAGTTCTACTGGGCTTTGATCCAGACCTATTCCCATATTGTTAATATTTGCATTAGGGTGATCTTTTAGAGTCTACATGGGGACCTTTCTTTTGATATTCTGACATTTCTGTGAATATCACCAAAACTCTTGATTCTCCCCACATGACCATTCTACATCCTTATGTCAGTTTAAGAGACTTCTTTAGACTAAGTCATCTTATTGTAGTTATTCATTAGTATTATTTTGTAGCAAAACTCACATTTATCACGAAGCCGTCCATGTTCTCTTCATTGACCTACAACTTTCCTTCTTTAGAGACTGTGGCCTCCCATATTTTGCAGTCACATAGTGCTTCACCAGAAAGTTTTTTATTGTAAAATCATGGATATTTTCATTTTTAGGGGGATGCTCGAATCATAAAAATCACTGTGCAATTTCTCAAATGCAGTGTGTAATCTGCCCTTTTCCTTCGGTTTGGTTCTGGATACAGTTCATTGTTCAACACGAGTGGCCATTAAGAAAAAGGAATCTATTTATATACACACATATATAGCATATATATGTACATATATTACACATATACACACATGCACATACAATACACACATGTACACACATATAAATACACAAAGCACACTACATATCATAGTATGGATAAAAGGCATCCCTAAGACCCTTGGTTTGTCCTATATGTATAGTTAGGATGAATTAGTTTAGGTGATGGATCTCATTTAAGAGTTGACATAATTTTCTAGGACTTAATGCAACCAGTACAATATTATCTACAAACAGGAATTGGGGGGGGGGGCTCCTTAGTATCTTTAGGGGATTTTTAAAAATTTTATTTTTTAAATGTATTTTTTCATGGTTACACAATTCATGTTTTCTCCCTCCGCTCTTCCATTCCCCCTCCCAGAGTTGACAAGCAATTCCATTGGGTCTTGAAGGGATTTTTGAAAATTTGTGCTCTACTGAGGACATCTTAGAGAATGGTTATCTCCTTTGGCGATCCTATGCCTTCTTGTTTTATTCCTCACTTACTATTAATATTCAGAGGATCATTGAACAAAATGATCCCTATTGTTAAAAATCATGCAAATTTCTTGAAAAGATAAAATAATGCACCTACCAATCCAACAGTCAAACAGAAAGCATTTATTAAGGGTCTGATAGCCCACTCTATTCTGCCTTGGGCATAAACTTTCCAGAGTGTCATGTTCAATTGTGTATGCAATCATTTATTAAAGACATTGATAATTTGGAGAACACTTATTAATTAAACATTTATTAAATATCTCACTTGCTAGTAAAACTCTAAGGGTCATCAACAAAATTATGTCTATTGTTAAAAAAGAGAAATTAATCCATTAATTAAGAGATTAATCAGTGCACCCATCAATCCAACAGTCAATCAAAATGTACCTAATATGAACCAGGCACAGAGTAGAGATTCAAAGAGGGGAAAACATGAATTAATCCCTGCCTTAAGGAAGCTTAAATTCTTTTGGGGGGAATTTTATATATATGAATCAATGTATACAAAATAAATGCAAGGTAAAATTTAGATGAGGATAATAACAATTCAGAGGATCAGAGATATTATCACTTGAAGGCTATTTTTGAAGAGAATGCAGGTTTTTTAGCAGTAGAGGAGAGAATTCCATTCAGGAGATAATACATAGGTATAAAGATAGGAAGTAGAGTGATGTGTATGACAATAGTAAGAAGGCCAATTTGTCCGGACTGTAGATTATGGAAAAGGGAATAATATATAGCATGATCAAAATAACCAATTGAAATTAGGTTGAAAAGGGCTTTAAAGGTTAAAGAGGGACAGCTAAGTAGCATGGTGCTTAGAGAGAACCAGGCTTAGAGACAGGAGGTCCCGGATTCAAATTTGACACTTCCTAGCTATGTGACCCTGGGCAAGTCACTTAACCCCAACTGCTTTGCTCTTAACACTCTTTTTTTAAAAATCATTTATTTAATTAATTAATTTTGAATATTTTCCCATGATTACAAGGTTCATATTCTTTCCCTCCCCTTCTGCTTCCCCCCTCCTATAGCCAATGAGCAATTCAACTTGGTTTTACATGTATCATTAATCAAGACCTGTTTTCATATTATTGTTTGCAATAAAGCAATCATTTGGAGTCTACATCCCCAATCACATCCCTATAGAACCATGTGATCAAGTAGTTGTTTTTCTTCTGTGTTTCTGCTCCCACAGTTCTTTCTCTGGATGTGAATAGTGTTCTTTCTCATAAGTCCCTCAGAATTTTCCTGGATCATTGCATTGCTGCTAATAGAGAAGTCCATTACATCTTACTCTTCTGCCTTAGAATACCGATTCTAAGAAGAAGATAAGAGTTTTTAAAACAAGTTACATAGATGCACTAATATTTGAGCCTCGAGGCAATAGGAAACCATTGGAGTTTATTGAGTTAGGGACAACATGGTTAGACATGTACTTTAAGAAAATCACTGCATCAACATTGTAGAAGATGGAAGAGGAGAAGCAGATGCCATGTTGTAAGAGAGCCTATAAGGAAGCATTTTGTTCTACTGACTCCAATGCTTCCTTTAACAGTCAAATAATAATCACATTGAAATTTTGCGTTACTTATGCTTTTCAGTCAATTATGTCTATAAAATACATCACAAATAATATTATTATCCCCATTTATAGATGGGGAAACTGATATGAAAATTATTTACTTATTGTCACATAACTAACATATACACACATATACATATATAATGCATATTTACATATACACACCCACATAAATCAATTTCCAATTCTTTGCCATCACAAAAAGAGCTGCTATAAATGCTTTTGTACACATATCCTTTTTTTAAAAATCTTCTTGGGATATAGACCTAATAATGGTATTTTTGAATCAAAAGGGATACATCATTTTATAGTCCTTTGCACATAGTTCCAAATTATTCTGCAGAATGGTTGGATTAGTTCAAAATACCACCAACAGTACATTAATGTCTCGATTTTTCTTCATCCCCTCCAACATTTATTATTTTCCTTCTCTTTTATATTAGTTAATCTGCTAATATTAGAACATTTTTAACCCTTACCTTCTTCCTTGGAATCAATACTTTGTATTGATTCCAAGGCAGAAGAGCAGTAAGGGCTAGGCAGTAGAGATTAAGTGAGTTGCCCAGGGTCACATAGCTAGGAAGCGTCTGAGGACAGATTTGAACCTAAGACCTCCCGTCTCTAGGCTTGACTCTCAATCCATTGAGGCACCCAGCTTCCCCCCTTTTTAGAGCATTTTTATGTGACTAATGATAGTTTTGATTTCTTCTTCTGAGAATTGTCTATTCATATCTTTTGACCACTTGTCAATTGGGAATGACTTGTATTCTTATAAATTTCATTCTTTCTTCTCCTATCCACATTCCCAAGTTCCCAAGTGTAGGATGACTTTCTCAGACTTCCACACATACTCAAATGAATCTATAAATCACATTGATATAAATATTCTCCCCAATGATACATATTTTAACCTTTCCATGTCTGCTCATTCTGGATGCCTTTCATTCACTACCTCTTATAAGATTGATATAGGAAGCACACTCGAATGGAGGAATTCTTTGATTTCTCTTACATTGCAAAGATATCAATGGAGTAGAGAGACTATTTATTGGTTTTCCTTGCTGTGGGCTTGTGACCAATCCAACTTGTTATATTCAATCCATGCCTTTTTCTGACAAAATCCTTTACTTATAGTCCTTGTAATTCTCTTCTTTTAGTGTGTTCACATACATACCAATCAATGAAAGTTTATTATATACCTATTACATACAATTTGTACTATATCTTTTTTTCTATGGACCTTTTCTCTGTTCAGATCTTTGCCCTATTTTTCTTTCTTGGTTTCTTTGACCATCACAGTCTCATGATTCTGGGAATTTTGCTTCAGATTGGCAGATGAAATTAGGTCTGATTGGGAATGTACGTCCTTTAGCTTGAAAACAAACCAAAAAACATTTAGTTTAATTTGGGGTAGCACGTAAAGTAAATTGCCAAACCTTTGAGCTTCACCTCTATCTGGTAATGATCAATCCATATGAAGGTCTTCACAGTGAAGATAAGCTTTCTTAACTAGTTTCAGGGTAATAGTTAACTCTCAGACCACAGTCTCAGCGCAGCTGTGCTAATAAAAAAGTTTGGATCTTCTCAGTGTTTATCCCATTTTTGTATTATTTGCCAACTGCAGTTATCTGCACTGGGGTAGTCAGTTTCTTCCTTCCTTTCTTGTTTTCAGAAGAACAAAACACCCTCTTCCCCCCTCACACACACACATACACATATACACTCCTTTCCCTCTCATTGCCTGCAGTTTGATAGAAAGCATAAGGTTAAGAATAGGAGTGCCTTGCATTGTCTGCTGACTATCCCAGGGCCTGAGCTGCAGCTGCTTTCCTCTCTTCCCTGTATATTTCAATAAAAAGGAAAATTTCACAAAGATGTGGCCCAGGGAACTCAAACAAATCATGAGATTCAAGGACAAGGAATTGCAAAACGACTTACTCTCTCCTAGTAGGAACAGATATGGTTGGAAATTAAAATGATCTTTTTTATTTTAAGTAGAAACACTAGCAGATGTCATGAGTAACATATGGAATGTGAAACAAATAGAGGTTTTGTGTGTGTGTGTGTGTGTGTGTGTGTGTGTGTGTGTGTGTGTGTTAATTTAAGTGGCTGGGGGTGGGGAGAGTGTCCTGTTTGTGAGAACAATTAAGCAGGATGGTCTGGATTTCATACAACAGTTTGCTGTGTCTGGTACCTTCTCCTAATGATACTTAACATTTTATAATCTTGATGCAATCATTTAAAAATTGCTTGTCAGGTAGGGCTACAGAGTCTCATCTTTGCTTTTGCTGCTTATAATAGATTGATCCCAGATATCTTTTCAAATGTGCTAGCCATTTTTTTTTTGCCTTGTCTTGCCCTGTCTCCCCAGACTCTAAGTGAAACAAAACAGTCAGACAGGCAGAAAAAAAATTGTGTATAGGCTCTTCATCCACAGGCCTTTTCCCCACTCCAGAGATCTCCCAGCCCTGCACCAGGCTTCTTAATTCATCGCTATCTTTTGTCTGTCAAACATGAGGGGACACTATTAGACAATCGAGGTATTTTCCCAAGCAATTTCTAAAGCAGCATTTCTACACAACTCCCAGATTGCCAAAAATGTCACCAAGGTTATTCTACTTCGAATTCTACCTGGAAACAGCAGCGATGGAGGAGTGAAAAGTCTGACGTCCATGTACCCCATGGAATAAGATTATTAACCAATAGAAAAAGAAGTAGTGGCAAACCACCTTCCCTTAAGTGATATTTATCCTTTCCAAGTAATTCACCGAGTGCTGTGACAAGAATAAAATGTGTTCTGTATGCCCCAGACTGTTTCTTGGAGTGAATTCCCACCCCCTGCCCCAGCCTCACCAATTGACATTCATGTTTGAGATACAGTGACTATGTGGAAAAAATGGGATTTTCCACAGTGACAACACCAATAAGAGTTTGGGAAAGGCATGGATGTACTGAAAGAGTTTTATTTGGAACAGTCCCTTTCGCAAGAGTAAAATGGTCTTCATGTGGCAGAATATATTTGTGAATGAAGTGCCTTTCAATGAGGAGAAATCAATTTTAACAGCTCATTTATTGATGAAACTGAGTCTGGTCTCGGCAGTTAGAGTGCTTTCTTGGAACAGGGCTGGAGGATGCAGCTGTCTCACCTTAACAGATGAAAGAAAGGCTTCTCATAAAAAAGGTTTATGGCCACTCTGCCACAGAGTCTCAGATGAGCTCATATTTGATAATCAGTAAACAAGGGATTTCGGGAACATTCAGAGGGTGCAAACATTTCCTACTCATGTGGGATACTGTAGAGTTAAGCTCATGCAAATATTCATAAAGTAGAAACTCTTCAATTCTGTCTCTTTTCTGGTTTACAACTGTATGGGAGTTCCAGGAACTATTCATTAACCTTCCACTTTGGAAGACTGTATTTTCCCACCTCTGAGATATTGTGCTTATACTCTTCCCCTGCCCAGAATGTCCTTCTTCATTTTTCTTCTCTTATCGAATTTTGAGCCTTTCTTTAAGGTCTAGCATAAATTTCCCTGGTCCTGTTAAATCTTTATTAACCAACTCAAACCAAAGCAAAATATCCTCCCTCCAAACTTCTAAGAGTTTCAATGTCTATAAATCATTCAATTCATGTGTAAACATTGCCTTATTTTATATATATATATATATATGTATATACACACATATACATATATATATATATATGTTTTGTCTCAAAATAATTGACAGGGGCACCTTAGGCATCTCACTGTATTGAAAGCCAATGTAGGTACTGGGTTCAAATCTGTCCTCCAATATTTTCTAGCTTTGTAACCGGGGCAAGTCACTGAACCTTCATTGCCTAGCCTTTCTCTCCTTTAGCCTTGGAACCAATACATAGTTTTGATTCTAAGATGGCAGATAAAGGTTTTTAAAAAATAAAATTTAAAAATATGTATTATAATGGGTATTTATTATACATTTATAAAATTTATTTATATAATATATATTTAAATATATATAATATAATATTTAATAAAACATTTTTAAAAAGCATGAAAGGAAAGATCCAAACAAAGTCCACAGAATTTAAGATTAGAAGGCATCAACCCCTTCCTTTTTACATAGGAGAAAATTTAATAACAGAAGTCAAATGACTTCCCCAAAGGTATACAGGTTGGTCAAAAGCAGTGACAGTTTCACAAATACTCTCCTTATGGTGTGCTATTACTTTTCTCTTTTGGTATCCTTCAAGATCTTATGTCCTGAAGGACTGCCTAAGGGCAACTAGGTGGTGGGGTGAATAGAGTGAGGAGCCTGAAGTCAGGAAGACCTGAGTTCAAGTGAGGCTTCAGATACTGACTGGCTGTGTGATCCTGGGCAAGTCGCTTAATCATGTTTGCCTCAGTTTCTTCATCTGTTAAATGAACTGGAGAGGGAAATAGCAAATCAGTCCAGTATCTTTGCAAAAAAAAAAAAA
>NC_058134.1:74758485-74775563 GCF_016433145.1 Gracilinanus agilis | reverse complement strand
AGAGAGAGAGAGAGAGAGAGAGAGAGAGAGAGAGAGAGAGAGAGAGAGAGAGAGAGAGGAGAAAAAAGAGAGAGAGAAATCATATCTAGAACAGAGTCCTGGGGTAGATCCATGCAAAGAGGTGGGACATGCATGGTGATCTGGCAAATGATACTGAGAAGGAATATTCAAACAGATAGCCAGTCATGAAAACCCAGAGAGGTGAGTATAACCAAGAAGGAAAGATGGTCAATAGTGTTAAATGTTATGAAGAGGTAAAAAATGATGAAAATCAAGAAAATGTTATTGAATTTAGCAATTAAGAAATCATTTGTAATCTCTGAGAATACCGTTTCACTGAGCTGTGAGGTCAGAAGCCAGATTGAAAGGAGTTGAGAAGCCAGTGGGAGGTGACAAAGCAGAGCAAGAAGTTTTGCTTTTTCTTAGAATTTGATGGGGAAAGGGATGGAAATATGGAAAGAGAGGGAAATGCAGAAAGGGAAGAAAAGATAGAAAAATAACTGAAGGAGACAGCAGGGTCAAGTAAAGGATTTTGGTTTTGCTTTCTGAAGAATGAGAAGATTTAGGTATATTTATCAGTAGCAGGGAAAGTGCCAGTGGATAAGAGACTGATTACAAGAGAGCATGGCTCCTAGGTAAGGTAGAAGGGGAGAAGATCAAGGTCAAAAGCAGAAGTCTTTGTCTTGTCAAGGAGACTACAGCAAAGAAGGGTTTGATCTTAAATGAAACTGAAGGGATTTGAGATGTAGAATTGGGCAGAAAATGGAGCTCACAGTAGAGGCATCTATTCTCTTGATAAAGGAGAAGTGGAGGTCTACTGAGGGAAAGAGGACAGAGATCATGTCTACAACTACTATTCACACCACTTTATATATACTCACACACATGCACACACATCTTTTTCTTTAGGTTACACATTTCCCTTCCTTACACATAATATCATCTAGCATTGACTTAAGGTTCCTTACAATTCTGGTGACCCTCCAGATCATCAATAATTTCCCAAACTAAGGTCCCCAGAACTAATAACATTTCTAGATATGTGTTCTGACCACAGCCAAGTACAGTAGGCTATCCCCTTCTTATTCCTGGAATCTGTATCTCTCCTAATGTAGTCTGATAACACATTTCCTTTTATTGCTTCTACATTATGTCATTTACAAACACTTAGCTTTCAGGTCACTAAGACTTCTAGATCTTTTTCAAAATCTTCTCTAACCATGCCCCCAGAAGTTTTCTTCTTTCAACTAGATTGTGTTTAACTGGCTAGAACAGTGATTTCCAAAGTGGGCACCACCGCCCCCTGGTGGGTGCTGCAGCAATCCAGGAGAGTGGTGATGGCCACAGGTGTATTTGGGGGCAGTGAATAACTGTAAGGGGACGGTGATAGTATGTGACAGGGGGCACTAAGTAATATTTTTTCTAGAAAGGGGGCGGTAGGCCAAAAAAGTTTAGGAACCACTGGGCTAGAAGGAGGGCCTATTACCGAAAGTGGGAATCTCTGTAAATTAGTGATAACTTGCATGGGAACAGCTAGTATTAGGCAGATTAAGACAAAGATGGCAGCAAGAACAATGAGGAGAACCCTGAATCGGTGCCACTCCATGGTTTCTAGGGTCATACTAGAGGTAGAGCCTCTAGGAACATAAGGATTTTATGGGATAGTTTAATATGAACATGTGATTTCCAACTCAAGTGTAGATATGTTCTTTATTATGCAGATTAGCATCTTCTCTACAATTTAGAGATTTATTTACAGCACTGAAACACTGACTTTCCCAGGATGTGCCAGAGATGGGATTTGAACCTAGGTTTTCCCAGCTTTCAAGCTAGCCCTGAAACTACTTTACCACATAACCTGTCAAGTATCCATAGGAACACTTTGGGCTTTTAAGATAAGCTCTTCATAGATGCTGTCCTTCTCTTTACTTCATGGGCCTCACATACATCATCTTCCCAACCCATTTACCCCCCACGACTCCCATGAAAACATATTTGCATGCTCTAAAAAACTCTTGTACTATTTCCATCCCCAAATCTAATCCACTTAGAAATACCTCTCTCATGTAGAGATGATACCAGAGTGATTCATTAATCACAAGGCTATAGAGGTTGGTGATGGATTTTGCTGCTCTTTCTTAAATGTCAGAAAAAGAAGTGGCAGTGGGCAAAGCCTGATGGGGTCTCTGAGCTGCTTGGGCATGGGAGAGCTTCTGTCAGTTTTATTTTTCTTTGCGTGAATACTTTATTACAATGAGAAGGACACTGCAGGAAGAAAAAAACAACATTATGCTTCTGAATAAAGGCTTCCATTGGTCTATTCCTCTGAGTAAGGTAATGCACACATTTTATAAAAGGGGGTCAGAGGATAAGGAGGACTTCATTATTTTTAATGTCTTGGATAAAAGAGCTTTTTCTTCCTACGTTTACTAGACTAATCCCAATAATGTCTTTTAAACAATTAATTCTACTTTCCCCATGTATTCCACTCTGCAGTTTGTCCAGAATTAAGTGACCATTAGAAAGCATTAGCTAAGAAATGAGTGCCCTAATTACTTCAGAGAGTTGGCCATAAAAGAAAATATACAAATTTTCTGGACTGTCAGCACCCTTTTAACCCTTTGGGCTGCCTCACCTTGCTGCAGGTCCAGCACATGAGAGAGTGGTCAGTCTACAGCATCTATTTAGGCTTAATATACAACTCCCTGGCCTTCATCTCAGGCAGAAGTTACTTGAACCTGTCTCTTCCCTAGAGGGGGAAAAATCATGCAGGAAAAACACATTAAAATGTGGACAGATGACACTAGACTGTCTTTAGTGAATGCAATAAAACCAGGAGATGCAGATGGGCTCCAAATGGTGCATGTCTGATGGTGAAGAGATGGAGTTTTGTTACTTCTTTGAGGAAAAAAAAAGTTGCTTGTATTCTGACTCTCTGGAGAAAATGTGCTTATTTCAGCAACAAATTTATGTTTACTGCAGAGTGGACTCTGATTAAGATGTTGGCTGGGCATGCCCAGTGAATAATCCTCTCTTCACTTTGGGTGTGTTGGGGGTCCTGGCTTTTCAGTGCATTTCCTCTTCAGGGTAGGGATGGCTAAGAACCATTAACCTTGGTCAGCAGGCAAACGGCACCGGGATGGATTCACTTGGCTAGATGGAACTCATGGCTCTCAGTGGAATAAATCTCATGCATCCTACACATAACCCATTTGCACCGGTCGTATTGAAGTGTTGGCAGGGTTCACAGCCTTAATAGCTGCTTTCTAGGCAGTTACTTAGAACCTCAACGTCCACCCGTGGAAATGCAGGTGTTCTTCAAAGGACATGTGCGTGCTATGGGGGTGGGAAGCTCACTGCATGTACTGTTTCCCTCTAGGAAGGACCTAGATTACTTAAGGAAGTAGATTAACGCTACAAAAACTGAAGAGTGATGTTGTTGGGATAGATTGCTACAATGGTGGTAGGGGAGAGGCGTGCTTTTTCATCAAGGTCATTTTCTGTGCATTCACTATAATCTGAGCCATCATTATCTCCCACGTGAACTATGTCAATAGTCTCCTAACATGCCTTTTTGCCTAGAATCTCTTCCTTTTTTCAAACTTATCCTCTATGCAGAAGCCAGTGACATTCTAATACTCCTAAAACAAGGCTCTGACTCTGCCATTTTTCTGCTCAGTAAACTCCATAGGTAACCTGGAGGGATTAAGATCAAATAGAAATTCCTTTTGGATATTTAGAACCCTTTACATTTTGACTTCCACTTATCTTTCTAGGACAATTATTTGTCAATTTGTCAATTGTCTAGGACAATTAAATATTACTTACTTCACCTGCTCTAAAATCTAGTCAAATGGGCCTTTTTCCAGTTCATCATACACAATTCTTTTGGATAGGTTGTCCCACAACCCATAATACACTTAAACTCATGTCATTGTCATTTTTTTAGTCATGTCTGACTCTTTGTGACCCCATTTTTAGTGTTTTCTTGGCCAAGATGCTAGAGTGGTTTGCAATTTACTTCTCCAGCTCATTTTACAGATGAAGAAACTGAGGCAAGTAATGTTCCATGACTTACCTATGGTCACACAGCTGGGTAAGTGTCTAAGGTCAGATTTGAACCCATGAAGATGAGGCTTCCCAGTACTCTGTCCACCACACCACTTAAGTGTTCTATACTTCAAACTTACATGACCTCTGAAAAGAAAATTACAATAGTGAGAAGAAGAATCCCAATTTCCTCCAAAATTCAGTTTAAAGGCTTTCTTCTAAAGGAGATGTTTCCTATTCACCTGCCCATATTTAGTGCCTAGCCTTCAAATTACCTTGGAGGGTTCATATGCCCTTCCTTTCCCGCCATTCCATTTCAAATGTAAGCTCTGTGAGAACTCAGACAATTTCATTTTTCACAGGTCCTTAATAAAACATTTGTTAAAGAAGTGAGCGAATACAGTCTCCTGTATCATTTTCCAAAGGACCAAAATGTCAGTCTTCACTGAAGGGTTTCTGAACCTCTATCAATGGTTTGCCACTAGAGAGCTTTTCAATTAGATTATTCAATCTGATGTTAGTTTTCCCACCACTGAATTAATCGTGAGCAAACCAGATTGACTAAATCGACCAGTTTGTGATGTTTAGGATATCATGTTTGTACCACAAATTGAAAAGAAGACAAAGGAAGAAATAAAGGCTCCAATTCCAGGTTCCAGGCTTCTGCTTTGTAGAAAGTCCAAACTTCAATCCAAATGAAAGCATTAACATTACAACTCCATCATTGTTAGATGGAGTGCCCCATACCTGCTGGTCTAATGAAGTCTTTGATGTTGTTTTGCCCAGGTTGCATAGGTACCCTAACTATAATCATGGGAATCCGATGACTGATAGTATAAACCATCAGTCTTCCTTTCATCTCAAAAGAGGCTTATAGCATGATGTTTTAGAGGTAAATATTTAGACATATTATCTTTCCCTTTATGCCGAATTACAAACAGGTATAAGGCAGGGCACTATTCTTCAGTCTTGGCCAAAAGAAGAAGAGTTGCCCCAAGAAAAGAAATGTGGACTCTTTCTCCAAATCCATGTATTTTTCTGAACTCTACTAGCATGGAATAAAGCTCAGAGCTAGAAATCTTCAAAGTTTGGGAAACATATAGCACATTGTACCCTTGATATTAGCTCAACTCCTTCCAGAAAGGTTGTCAAATGCAAAAATGCTATGAATTCATCATACATTAATCATCTAGGCCCATTGGGGAATTTCTGTTCCTTGCCTTATCCGTCATAGAAAAAAAATTCACAAGACTCACATGATTCCATTTATTTTATGGTTATAAATAATCAAATACAATTTGCAACTCTGTGGTCTGTAATGCATTCAGATTGACTTAGAACACGATGGAAAAGAACAAGCTTGGATTGTACTTGAGGCTTGCTAAGGACTGGAATTCCCCAGGTAGATCCTTCTCATTATGTAGGGCACAGTTATGTTTCAGAGACCTGTCTGGAAGCCCAAGGGAAGGCTGCCTCTCATTAGGCATGTCCCAGTGAGCTCTGCTGATGGGAGTGTGCATCACACTGCTGATCTGCAGGCCAAGATGGGAAGGATAAAGATTTCAGAAAAATGGAAATCAGGTAACTCCTCTCTGATTGAATTGTTGTTGTTGTTCTTGTTGCTTCTATTGCCCCTATCATTGTTTAAGACTTTGCATCTTTCTGGACAAAGAATAAATTGAAACCAAAAAGGCAAAAGCTAAAGATTGTTAGCACAAATCAGTAGTGACAAAAATGTGGTCAATGACTTGTTTTTCCATAGATCTAGTCATACTTATTTTAAGAGCCATGGATAAATGTATTCCCAAAGGAAAGCTGTTAAGAGATGGTGGATATATGAGTTTAAGGGAGAATCTTCTCTTTTGAAATCATAGCCTCTATAGCCCCTCTCTACTTCTATAGTGATGGTGGTATTGTAGAAAAACACCTCACATTTTTAAACCATTTAGAAATACTAGATACTAGTACTATAGTATCTATATAATACTGAGTGTATAATACTGTCAGCATTTATATAATATTATAGGATAGGATAATACTACTAAACATGTTTGTCCAGAGACTTGTGAATTGATTGCAAAGAATGAGCCACATCAATGTTTACATTCTCTTTATAAACAAAACCAGGTGACAAAAGGTAGAAACGACTAAATGAAAGGATAGATTAGAGATTCTCCTTGAATAAACAAGTTGTCAGATTTGGGTTTATTAAATATCCCCAAACTCCAAGAAACAATATCATAGGACAATTGATAGTTTCATCTTCCTTGAGTTCACACGAGCTTACACAAAAATGCCATAATGAATATAATTGTAGTTTATGCGACGAGACTTGTTGTAAAGGTTGGTTGAAGAGGTAGAAAAACTATATGGAAAACTTGACAAGTTCCTCCAAACGAACTCAATAAAGACTCTGATGACTTCAATAGGAATTTGGGGATAAAAAAGAAGAGTAAAAAAAATGTGTTTGAAAATGTGGCTCAGGCTTGAGAAATGAGAGTCCAAAGGCTTATGGCCTTCCCCACAGCCTCTGGACTACAAGCCATGAATACTTTTAGAAGGTCAAATGGAAGATGTTGGACTTGGAAAATACCAGACAACATTTTTTAAATTAAATTAAATTTAAATTATATTTTAAAATTGAAATTGACTTTATCTGAACAGAAATGAAACAGAGCAAAATGCAAAAGTAATTTAGAACAAAGAATAAAGATGAAAGAATAACAATATCTACAACTGAAGAGATTTCAACCTATCTAAGAAGGAGCTAGGTGATACAGTGTCAAGAAGTCTTAAGGAAAAACTCTGCCTCAGACAATTCCTAGCCTTTTGGTCAAGCATCAAAAACATCCTGATCTCAGTTTCCTCCTTTGGAAAACAAGGGAGTTGGACTCAATGGTCTTTAAAGTCCTTTCTGGTTCCAAAACTATGATCTTATGATACTTTTCAAGTGAGTAATTGGGGATGAAAAATTGGAAGTTGAATTATTATCACCATTCTGCTTTTAAAAAACTAACAAATATTAGTCATATTAGAGACTAAAAAAGCTCAGAAACTACATTACCCAAAATGCTCAAATTTCTGCCAAACGGAGAAACATGGAAGCCAAAGACCTCTTAAGTCCATGATAAAAATTAATTTGTGAAGGATGATGGAAGAAGTTCATTGAAAATTATCAAGAGCATAGCCTTACATAGCAATAAAATTCAGAGGGTGCAAAAAGTCCACAGAAAATTTGGTGTGAGATCCAATGGAATGATTCCTAGAATAATCATGATTGAAATTAACACTGGGGCAACCAATAGAGAGAAAATAGAACTAACTTGTCAACATTTCTCCAATGACCTATTTCATTATTGGTAACATGGGAACCACTACATTGTGGACCTAACACCTCAGTCCCTAATGTGCTATATGAGAGGGTTGAAATAGTGCTTAAGAACATAAAGTTGGCAAGAGTGGTGGAACTGGACCAAATACACAATAAAGGAACTTGTGTTGGAATCAATTCAAATGCGCTGAGGGATTATTTTCCAGTGTATCTCAAATAGAGGAAGATAAAAGAATGGGAAAAAATAGATAATGTGTGTGCTTCCAAGAGTCAATTAAGAGAAATACTACCGATGTAAATGCCTGCTTTCTCATCTTTAGAAAATGTTTATGAGAATGAGTAGCTAAAATACCTTTGATGAAAATGTAAAAGAATGGGAAGGTTTTCACAATACAATTTTCTACAATGGATCATGCCTTCAGTTAAAGTCACATGATGAACTAAAAATCAGAGGCACTATCTCTTAGTATTTTGGTTGTTAATTACCAAAAAAAATGATATGGTAGGTAAAACATAGCCATTAAGACTTCAAAACAAAGAGCTGTATCCTCTTCAAAGATATTCTCCACTGTGATGGAGATTGTTCTACTTAAGATCTTAAAGGAAGAAAAAATTTCTCATAAAAAATAGGATCCTCCAGTCACTCCTATTTGTGAGTGATGCTGTCCTGACTTTCTCATGCCCTAGAATATGCCAAGGTCTTTTGTGAGATCTTTGATAACTGAAAACAGATTAACTCAACAATTTATATAGGAAAAACTAAATGGATAAAATGTATGTGTCTAGATAATAACATATAGTTAGATTCATCATCCATCTATTTTTTAAACATTTACCTTCTGTCACAGAATCAATACTAGGTATCAGTTCCAAGGCAGAAGAGCAGTAAGGGCTTAGCAATTGGGGTCTTTGCCCATGGTCGCACAGCTAGGAAGGGTCTGAGGCCAAATCTGAAGTAAGGGCTTCTGGCTCTTTATCCACTGAGCCATCTAGCTGCCCCTGCCATGCACTTTATTTGCATATCATTATTAGATATGTCTGGGATATGTCTGGGATAGACTGTAGATAGAAAATTAGCTGGGATCAGAATTGTTATTGTTGTTTGTCCTTCATTTTGAAGAGGACCGGTGATATCCAGGTTGATGTCTTGACTCAAGTGAATTGAATTTATGTGAGGCAGAGATACACAAAGCTGTCAGCCCAACTCTCATCTAGAATCGTTTAAGTCCAATGGAAAGATGGACGTGAGGACAATTGGCAATGATCCAGGATTGGAATTAAATGGAAGTAAATCCAAGAAATACCTTTAATAATCCTGAGCTTTTAGGGATTTTTTTTTTGATAGCTTCCATTCTTACTCTAATAGCATTAATTTTATTCATGCACTCAGTTCCACATAGTTTAAGTCCTCTATTTGTTCCCATCGTAATTACTCTATCTATTCCTTATTTATTTAAGGAGACATCTCCTAGCCATACATATAGATAATACCTGATCTCATACCCTTTAAGGTTTTTTTTAATGGTGTTACCTTTAACATTTTTCATATAGCCATGATCCTGTGATTAGATTATCTCTAGAGGTCCATTCCAGTTTTAAATCTATGATCCTCTGACCCAGAGTCTGCCCCTTTCCTTCTTGGAGCTTCATTTTCCTCTTCTATAAAATGAGAGTCGGAGGCAATGTTTTCTAAGCTCATGACCAATTTTGGCATTTCTATGACTCTAAACTAGGAAAGAATGACAAGCACAGTGCTTGGCTAATACTCAATGCTTATTGAACTTTATTGAATTCCCTTGATAAGGAAGCTGTGACCAGGGTTTTTATGAGGAAGGTGGAATTTGAATGACTATATCATCTCTATTAATCCTGTCTTGGAATCCCCATGGAATTGCCTTTCCTATATAAATAAGTCAGAATGCTGTTTACACTGTGTGTTCCTGTTATTGTTATCCTGTTTGTTGGTCATTCTGTGGCTTTTCCATAGAAGAAAATTGGGAGTTAAAGTTCTGCAAAGCTCTTTGTTAGCTAACGTTCATACTTTTTTCTCCTTACTTGTAAACTCAGTCACAGCTAAGAGCTTCACAAGCATCATCCTTTTCCATCTCTGAAGAACTGGGCCACTGCAACTGTCTCTCCTCTTAATGCCTCTTCTTTGTCTCTCTAAATCCTTTGAATAACTAGGATGATTTTATTCCCATGTCACCCCAGTGTGAAACCTTGGATAGCTTCTCATTTTCATAATAGTCTTTTTTTAATGGTAGCTGAACAATGCAAAGTGCAGAACTACTACCAATTCTTTCTCCCTCCTCCAGGCTTTGGAAAGAGGAGCTCTTGATTCTGACTGTGGCCTTCTCTCTTAAAACTTTGCCCTTTTTGTGCTTGGCTTTCACTCATTAGTGGAAAACTTTGCTATTTTATCCACTGGCAACCTCTGCTACTACCCATTCTTGATGGGTAGAGGACTTTTTTTTCCCGTCAAAAGTTTTCTTAGATTCACAACAAGACCAAAAACATCTGCCAGGGCCTCCAGATGCTGCTGTTTGCAAAAGCTATCATACTGATTACATCAATTGCAAACAATTATAGTAGCACAAATATAAAACTAGAAGTGACCTTAGAACCTAACCGGCCCAAATGCTTACATTTTTTACAGAATAGGAAACTAAGTTCCAAGAAGATGGACTTGAGTCACTCGCTAGTCAAGTGTTGGTCCATTCATTGTGGAAATAAATCTGAAACTGTGCCCACACATTTAATAAACAATGAATACCCTTTGGCATAATAATATCACTACTAGACCTGTACTCCAAGGAGATAGAGGAAAGAGGAAAAGGACTTATTTTTTTTTTTTTTAAGGACCAAGAAGTACCCATGGAGCTTGAATGTTTACACACTAATAGTCAAATTGCTTACTAACTTTGAAGGAAGCACTGGGTTAAAACCAGTCCTAAAAGGCCTCATTTTTACAAAATTATTGATAATAGTTCTTTTAATGATAGCTCAAAGCAGGAAACTATTGGGCAATGACTCAACAAACTATGGTATTTAAATGCGATGGGATATTATGGTACCGTAAGAAATGACAAAATGAACAGTTTCAGGGAAAATTGAGAAGACCTCTGTGAACTGATCCAGAGCACATTGAGTAGAACTAGGAGAACAATTAGCAATGACAACAACATTATAGGGGAAAAGAACTTTGAAAAACTTTAGAACTCTGATTCCAACATTATGCTATGAGTCAAGAAATCTGAACATGAAATATGCCCTCATCTCTTTCCAGAGAATCTATTTTATTTTAAAGATTTAAAATGTAAAGATGTGTATTTCCAGATATGGCCAATGAGGAAATTTGTTTTGCTGGATTATAAACATTCATAATGAGAATTTTGTTTTTGTTGTTATTTAATAGGAGGCAGTGGGAAGAAAAAAATTATAAATATATGTAAAAATAGATTGTTTGTTTTTTAAAAAGATCATATAGGTAGTGAGGAAAAGAGTCAGAAATTTGAACCCAAATCCTCCAAACTCTCATTTTTGTTCCCCAATGAGAAATTCTTTTTTAAGTTCCTCATGTTTTGTATTTTTTCCTTTTCCTTTCTATTCTTTAGTTTACATGATGCACAAAAGTAATCTTCCTGGATCTTTGTCTGTCCAATTAATCTCCTTTACAGTAAATGGGCAAAGTGGATTCTAATTTCTAACTGTACATGTAAGGTCTATTTTATCTGCCAAGATAGATTGCTTCTCTAGGGTGTTTTATGTCTAATTAATCTAAGTCCCCTTTCCCAGAGGAATGAAGGATGGGCATATAGGCAATCAATTAATCAATAGACACTTATTGAGTACCTACTATGTGCTAGACACTGTTAGAAACAATGAAAAGAATTAATAAGTGGAACCACTGAGTTTCCAATGAATTGTACCAACCCTTGTGTACTTCCTTTTCTAGGTTATTCATGGTTTATATATTTGACGTTGCCTAGGATTTGCCATTCTGACTAGTGTACAGTAGGGCTTTGTTCTAAATGCCTAATACAATCTAAGACTTCACATAAGTTGAAAATCATACATAATAGAAAACCCCATTATTTAGTAAGTATTTTTACATGAACATATCTAGGCATGTTAAGACTTTTCTTAGGCTTATCACAGCTATCACAACTACCAGCATTACTACTCATACTTTGGGGCCATTATTAAAAACTAAATAACATTAATGAAAGAGAAGGTCTGCTCTGACATGGCATGACTTGTTACAAGCCAGAATTCTAGACAAAAGACTGATGGAGGAACTAAAGTTTGGCATAAAACAATGTGATGATTCACACTAATGCTTCTCATAGTAAAAATCAGTGGGATTGGGCAAACGGGTGTGAGATTTTATACCTCTAGGGAAAATGGCACTGATTTAGTGTATAATTAAAATTTTCTAATTTTACATATTTTTCTGCCTTTATTTTTTTCCATTGCCAATTGTGTATACCTGGATTCATGTGTGTTGAGTTCTCATAAAACAAAGTCCTACTATGTTTGTAAGGGAAGCCTGCTTCCTTTGTCCCACATTGTATTCCAACGTTCAGGAGCCACTGAAGTCTTTCTGAAGTCATGGTCTAGCTGACCAGTCACTGGATGAATCTCATATGTACTCTGACTTATCCCAGGTCAGCACAAAGGTATTGAATGATTTTAGTTTGGCACAGGGTCTTTTTAGTGTTTATTGTTTATTTTAAATGGACCTGTCATTGGGAACTCTCACAGAGGAACTTCCTTGGCCAGGATACTTCCTCTTCAACATAGGGGCTTAGCTAGTTGGCTAGAACACTGACAGGTTAACTGAATTGTCCAGGGTCACAAACAATCAGAGCTTGAAATCAGGTTTTTCTGATTCCAAGGCCAGCTCATTATCCATTCCACTATTCTGATTCTTTGTCCTTTGTTTAAACATCAATACATTATAGCTAAGTTTCTTATAAGTGGAAGTTATATCTCTCTTCCTTAAATACAGAATGAAAATGACTTCCATTTTTTATACACCCAATCACTGATCACCTTGCATTTCAAGAGTTGGGGCATTGCATATGAATAATGAGAAACACTGATAAAACAGTTATTTTGTACCAGGCACTGTGCTAAGCACTTTTACAAATATTATCTCATTTGATCTTCACAATAACCCTGGGAAGTAGGTGCTTTATTACCTTCATTTTACAGATGAGGAAATGGAGGCAAACAGAAATTAACTGACTTGCCCTGGGTCATAGAATTATTAAGTGCAAGATTTGAATTCAGAAAGATGAGTCTTCCTGATGCCAGCTTCCATGCTCTCTACTCACTGTACTATCCCGCTGCTCCATGTCTGATACCTTATATTCCCTAAAGAACTAGCATTGTGTCTTACACAGAATAATCAAGTGTTTCAATAATTGTTAGTTGAATGATTGTTGGTTATCATAATGCTTCCCTGGCCCCATACCTAGATCTTTGAGTGTTATCATTCACAAATGCTTTCTCATTCTGTTGTCCAAAGCCAATTCTTCACAGATTCTTATCATGTTATTGTCCTTTGGACAGACAAGTGGCATTGTTCATAGAGTGCTTCCCCTAGATTAAGGATGACTTGAGTTTGAATCTTGCCTGATTCTTACTATCTGTATAACCTGATCAAGTCACTTTAAGTCTCCATGCCTCAGCTTCCTCACCTGTAAAATGAGTAAACTCCTCTAGTGTACTTGCCAAGAAAACCCCAAATGGGATCAAAAAGAGTCAGACATGAATGAAATGACTGAGTAACAACCAAAATTATCTCATTGCCAAATGAGGAGACTGTGTAAGAAAACAACTAATTCTGGAGTCAGAGAACTTAAGATCAAATCCTATCTGAGGCATGTGACCTTGGGCAAGTCACATAATTTTCAGAGATTTTTGAATCAAAAAGCCTCTGAAGTCTTTTCCAGTTCTATAGTTATGTTCTTGTTATATGTAGAAACTAAATTCCTACTGAATAATGTCTTAGTGGTTTGAGATGATAGATTCACAACTGAGTATGAGCATTCTACTCTGGGATATTCATACATGTTTAAATTAAAAAAAAAATAAACCTATCCAAAAGTTTCATACTGACCCCTGATTTAAACATTCTTTGAATACAAACTGACCAATACTTCAAAAGAAACTGTTGCCAGAGTAACCATGACAGACGGATATTTTGCTCTGGCCTGAAGCCCCAACAGTGCATACAGACCATGCCAATTAGGGAGCTAAACCTGGGTTTTCTGTATGCTCCCAGGCACCAGGGGAGTGTGTTGGCCTCAAGGCTGTCTATGAGAGAATGCCATGGCTCCTGCCAAAGATTTTGTGTATTGCTCACTTGCTATTTACTATAGGCTGTAGCCTGAAGTTTAGAGTGGGTAATATTCAGGCACATTCTGAGCCTTCAGAAGCTCTAGACCCCCACGCTCAGCCTCTATGGGTCCCATAGTATTTTGTTTTTATAAAAATAGATATATAAAAGTATCAACATCATTCTGGTTCTCTCTTAGGAGGCTTATGCTCATCTGGTGATCTCAGAAGGCTGTCTGAGTAAGGACTTTAGGGAATTTAGAACTATTAGAAGTAGGAAACTACCTCAAATTGCTCCAAAGTAAACCAGAACAAGAAGGAATTACCGGGGCTTTGTCTCAATGTACCAGATTGGGAAGGGAGAGCATGGTTATCTTTCTAACAACAGATTTCTCCTATTTCATAGTACATCAGTGGTCTTATACCAGGGTTCTCCAAAGCTGCAGCATATCCCACCTTCGTGCATCTATTATTATTCTTGTACCCTGCTCCAAGAGCCCAGTGTTGGGCATACCACTTTTTAGGAAGAGTGCCATATTCTCCGGCTGAAGGAGATAATTGCCACCAATTTCTCCCCATGATTCTATACCTAATCGGCAACTCCATCTCATCTTAAGAATGAAGGGTTTTCCAGTGGAATTCCAGGGGAATTGCTCTTGGTTATGGAAGAGAGGTGGTAGGAGGGGAGGGAAAGAACATGAAACATGTAACCATGGCAAAAAAAAAATCTAAACTAATTAATTAATTAATTAAACATTAAAAAAAAAAGAATTAAAGGTTTTAGGAACTTAGACTCCCTGGAGGATAGATTGCCCTTCTTCTGGCACTTTCAATGATGGAGGGCAGAATTCTACTCCTCAATTGTAGTGAATGAATTTTGGTTCCACATGCTAGCCAAGATGCTACCTGAAGCCTTTTCCTACTGCAGAAAAACTGCACTCTGTCCTGATCCTGTAGTGTGAGTGGTCTTAAGATATCCCAGAGACCCTACATTCTTACCATGAATCAGTGAAACTGAGGAAGTCTTCTATAAGGGACTTTCCCCAAGGTCTGTCCTCCCTCCCTTTCCTCTTACTCCCCTCCTTCAAATAATCTGGCCCCAGGCACTAGAATTGCCTGTTCTATGGTTATTTCTAGTATTGTGACTCACCAAAGCCCTAAGAAAACACTACAATAAAAGTGCAAAACATAACCTTCTTCTGGGTGGTTATACAGACTTAGTCACCTCTTTTCCAATCCTCTACTGACAGTGGAGATGGCATTCAAAAGCTACAAACTGATCTGCAAGTTAAACAATAAAAACTAAAAAGAACAGAAAATGAAGATCGAGGCTGACATTTTCTATCCATCTCCCATTTTTTTTTTGGTCAGCCTTTTCTGTGTTGTTTTATTACTCAGGTCAAGCTGAAAATGCCCTCTGGCTACTCATAATAAATTGAGGATTCTGAAGAATTATTAATTGATTGCATTCCCTTGTCTTTTTTTTCCTTCATATTTTGGAGTGAGGTTGTATGGTGTAATGTAGCTACCTGGTCCTTGAGTTATTCTGAGTCTTTGACTGATTGTTAGGACCTGAGTATGTGTTGTTCTTTCTCTAAGTGTTCCTTCCACCGGCCACTTGGGAAATTTCCATCTGCTTCTGGCATCTCTCCCCCAACTTCCTTTCTGAACTCAAAGGCAAAGATTTAATTCAATATTTTTAGCAAAATCTACCTCCCCTGTCAATAAATAAATCTCTTTTTTTTTGCTCTTTTTTAGAGGCCTCAGTGTCTCTTTCTCTGACCTCTCATTCATTATAGACTTATGCCCCTTTTGGAACTTTCTTGGGGATCATGTTTGGTTTTGGCATGGATGAGGCGCTGCCCCGGGAGGCCTGGAAGGTGGTCTCCCCAGGTCACTGTGGGCCAAATCCTTTCCCTGTACTTTTCCATAGGATAAACACAAAGCTCTTACTTCCTGTGCTGCCAATACCCAAGAGAAGAAATAGCCATCCATCTATTTGAAAGGGAAACACTCCATTATTAAGAATTTTGAATAAGACATTCATTTAGATAGTTCTCATTGTTGAGACTGTTCAGGTCCCTTACACAGTTCATGGAGTGAATATGGCAAATGATGGCAAATTGTGCTTTTCTAGATTAGTGATTTCAGAAAAACCACTGTGGTTAAGTCAATTGTTTGGGTACTTTACTATAACCCAGAGTGACCAAGAAAAAAATTCTTTTGCACAGAAACATTTTGTGTTCAGTACCTTTTGAAAGTATCCTGGTGATGGCATGATAAGGGGATGGAATTCAGACCTTTGGCTTTAGCTGCACTGAACGAAATGCCAAAATATCACAGTACAATCAGCCTCATCCTGGACTGAATAGACAGTGCCTGGCACATAGTAGGTGTTTCATAAATACTCATTTTTGATCGACTTTCCCAAAGTTTTCAGCAGTTTGAGGCTCTTATAAAAAGCAATTGCCACCCTCTTCATGATCTTCTTTTCTGTAGAAGTCCATTCCTTCAGTCAAATTATTTCCTCATTAAGAAAACAAAAGGAAAATAGAGAGGATGAACAGGTGTCCTAGGTTTTAGCTCTCTAGACCAAAATGGGAGATCATGAACCATCATGGGTTGCTCCTTTATATTGAAGAAGTAAGAGTTGAAGAATTCAGTCTCCATATACGTCATTGTAATCCCACAACCTCAAACAACCTGATGATGAGATATTGATGAGGCAAGAGGAATGGGGGTATTGTGGTATCACTTATGCTAAGTCCAAATGTCTATTAAAATGATGTGTGAGGGTTGGGGTTGGGTCATCTAATAACCCCCTGGAAGGATCAAGAAGGAAGACACAATGCACCCCAAACACATTGGGTAATAAAGAGTTTGGTCTAGCTATCCTGGCAGTGATCATTAATTTTGCGATGTTTTGATTTAGTGTTTGTGTTAATGTATTCTAAGATGTCTGAGAATACGAAAGTAACACCTGGTATGCTCTGTGCAAATGCTTCTCCACTTCAGGAAGAAAGCCAAAGGGGACACACAGCTGAACCTGAAGCATCATTATAAATAGGCTCCAGGGAATAAACTTCTCAGATTTCTTAGAATAAAACAAAGTCAGGGAAAATATAGAAATACACCAGTCTTTCTTTTGCATGAGATGTAACTTGAAGGAGATATGCACAGAAGTTTGTTTTGGATGATTTATAAACAAGTCCAGGTTTCTAATGTTTTCCTCTGCATAAAATGCCATTCTTTCCTTCCTTCCTTCCTTCCTTCCTTCCTTCCTTCCTTCCTTCCTTCCTTCCTTCCTTCCTTCCTTCCTACTTCCTTCTTTCCTTCCTTCCTTCTTTCCTCC
>NC_058134.1:74721858-74749174 GCF_016433145.1 Gracilinanus agilis | reverse complement strand
ACTCATCTTCCTGAGTTCAAATCTGGCCTCAGACATTTACTAGCTCTGTGACCCTGAGCAAACCATGTAACTCTGTTTGCCTCAGTTTCCTTATTTGCCAATATCTGGAGAAAGAAATGGCAGACCAACCCAGGATCTTTGCCAAGAAAACCCCAAATAGGGTCACAAATAATAGGACATGACTGTAAAATGACTGATCTACAACAAAAAGACTTGTGAAGTGATTTCACAAATATCTCATTTGTGAATATCAAATCCTGAGGTAGGTGCTATTATCCCATTTTATAGATGAGAAAATTGAGGCAGGAAGAGATTAAACAATTTTTCCCAGGATAGCTGGTAAGTATCTGAGACAGGATTCAAACTTAGATTCTACTGATTTCAGGTCCAGTGCTCTATCCATTGTGCCATCTGTCTTTGTTACAGATATACACCCACATCTTTCTCTCTCCTCTCTGTCTCTGTCTCTGTCTCTCTCTCTCTCTCTCTCTCTATATATATATATATATATATATATCTATATATAGATATAGATAGATATAGATATAGATATATAGATATACATGTGCATGTGTGTCTATAAAATATAATTTTATCAGATATTATGGGAAATTATTTTTCACCTTTGTCCCATATTGGAATTATGACTGGTTCAAACTCAGGTCTTCTTGATTTCAAGCCCTCACTCTAACCACTGTATCACCTAGCTGCTCTCAGATGATATTTAGGCATGTGGCTTCCACTCAGAAAGACTTTCTTCTCAGACTACACTAATAGATTTTACTAAAATGTTATAATAGATCATATTTAGGACTCAAGAAGAATGCAAACTGTGTGACCCTGGGCATGTCAAGTAACCTCTATTTGCCTCAGTTTCCTCTGTTGTAAAATAGGAATAACCATAGCACCTACCTCCCAGGATTGTTGAGTTAGCATATGGAAGGCTCTTTGTGAACCTGAGAACACTATATAAATGTTAGCTATTATTTATATTATTTTCATCCCTTGGCTCTTGTACCAGAGTTTGGGGCACTCAGTCCTGGAAAATAGTTTAAGAAAACTTAGAAATCATTGATCTCTTGTGTCTTTCTATCTTGCATTTACTCCATTTTATCTAATGAGAAACTTTCTTTTTTTTAAAGACCACCAGAGAAGATTTCATATACTTCTTGAGGCATCTATTTATGTGTTTCACAACGCCCCCGGGAGTCAGGAAATTGTTTTTTTTTTCCTCTGTCTTATTAAATTCATCTCAATATGGGACACATTTTCCTTAATCTGGACTATTATAAAATTTTAGTTAAACCTCTAATTAGTGTTAATTTTCAGTGTGTATTGCATGTGTGTGTATTATTTTTTTCCTTTCAAAGAGGTCTCAATTTATGGATGTGGCCTCTACTTAGGGAGACTTTCTACTCAGAATGGTCAGTTGTTCATACTGAAATTGAAACCTGTTTCTTCTTCAGGCATCAATCAAGCAATATTTATTAAGCATCTACTATCCGTGGTATGAATGGAAACATAGTTAGAAATACCTGGACCTTTAAAAACGATAGTTACTTCTGGAGAGTGATCAAGTGGTCATTACTTTCTACCACTTAATTGTAACATATTAAAAACATAATTTGCAGGTATTGTGCTAAGAACTTGAGATCCAAAAAGAGGCAAAAGACACTTCCTGCCTTCAAGGAGCTTACAGTCAAATGCAAATCAAAATGCAAAGACATTTTCATTTCAAAAAAGAGTTCATGTTAAAGAGAAAGGTATAAGAGGACTAGGAGGGGGCTAGCTTATGAAGGGCTTTGAATGCCAAGAAGAGGATTTTGTATTTGGTCGTGGAGGTGATAGAGATTTATTGAGTTGGATAGTGACATGATTGAAATGGAAGGGTTAGGGTTAGAAGGAAGGAAGGGAGGAAGGAAGAAAAAGAGAAAGAAAAGAAAGTGGAGAGAGACTTGAGGTAGGTAAACCCACAAATAGGGCATTTCAATAGTTCAGACATGAGATGATAAGGACCTGCACTAGAGCGATGGCAATGTCAAAGAGAAGGGGACATATTTGGAAGATGTTGCAAAGGTGAAATCAATAAACCTCAGTAACAGATTTGATATGAGGGGAAAATAAGTTCTGTTTTAGGCATATTGAATTTAAAATGTCTGCTGGATATCCAGTTCAAGATTTCTGAAAGATAGTTAGAAATACCAAATTGGAGGTCAATACAGAGGTTATAGCAGGATAAGTAGATTTGAGAATTCAACTTTAGACGGGGGGGGGGGGGCGGGAACTGGCAATTATCCTCTGCAGAGAATGAAAAGCAAGTTATCCAGGAAAGGGAAGGGCCTTAAGATTGGCCCCAGTTCATTGAAGGAACTGAAAGCCTAGAAATGACTTAGGGATGGCCAACAGCTGTCTTTCAAGTCTTGAAAGACTGATTAGGGGGATGGTATGCCACAGGGCAGAAGTGGTAGCAATGTCTAGAACTTGTAAAGAAGCAAATTTAGGCTTGTTAAAAAGAAAAACTTGCTTAATCACATGGGTTGATGGGGATATGATTGGGGACATAGACTCTAAATGGTCACCCCTAATGCAAATATTAATAATATGAAAATAGGTGTTGATCAATGTCACATGTAAAACCCAGTGGAATTGTGTACTGGCCTCAGGAGGGGGTGGGAGAAGGGGAGAGAAAGAACATGAATCATGTAACCATGTAAAAATCTTATAAATAAATAAATTATTTAATTAAAATAAAAAATAAAAGGAAAATTTTTTTTATTTATTATTTTTCATTAATCAATACATTTATTATTCATTAATAGCAATGAGAGCTGGAATGGGTTGTCCATTAGTGGAAATCTTGAACTGCCATTTGTTGGGTATGTTATAGAGAAGATCTTTGATCAGATACTAACTGAATAACTTGGCTTCTGAAATTCTCTCTAATTTTGAGATTCTCTAATTCTATATAATTACCTCAAGTATTTCTAAAGACTTATTTTGTTGCTATTTGGTTGTTTCAGTGATGTTTAGCCCTCCATGACCCTATTTTGGGTTTTCTTGCTAAAGAGACTGGAATGGTTTATCATTTCCCTCTCTACCTCATTTTACAGATGAGGAACTATAGCAAACAAGATTAAATAAGTTGCCCAGGGTCACATAGCTATTAAGTGTCTGAAACTGGATTTTAACTCATGAAGATGAATCTTTCTGATTCCAAGCCCAGTGGTCTATCCATTGTACTACCTACATGCCCAAAGACTTCTTACCTAATTTGATTATCACTTTCTCCTTATGTTACAGGATGGGAGAACTGCCATTGGTGCTACTCTTTCAATGCCTACAGAGGAGCTTGGTTTATGGATAGCTTGCTGGTTTTGGATATAGCTCAAAAGAGGTAGGGCCTGCATTTCATGAAAATATTGAGTGTTGAAATGATTTTGCAGGAAGATAGAATAGTTTGCTTGTTCTGTGATGCTCCTCTACCTTCCTACTTAGTTTAATTTCTACCACAGATCTTATTACAGGGAAATTTTCTAATATCTCTTTTAATCACCAATCCTAGGTAAGACTACCCTTGGCCTAGGGCCAGACCTTCTTAACCATTCCTCTTGTTGTTTACAGATGAAGCAGGGTAGAGAATATCTATATCTATATCTATATCTATATCTATATCTATATCTATCTATATATATATATGTGTGTGTGTGTGTGTGTGTGTGTGTGTGTGTGTGTGTGTGTGTATAAACAGATGCTAAAATCTATCATGGGCACTGGGAAAACAAAAAGAGAACTAACCAGAAGAAGCATCCTTTGCTGATGATGAAATGGTTGTTCCTACTATCACTCATCTGGTATGATTCAAGGAGTAGTCATCAGAGGATTGTCAGACTCTTCTCCGATTTATTCTGCTCTTATTTAATCTCCTTCCCTTAATTTTCATCATTTGAATTTTTATATTTGAATAATTTGTTTGGCATAGGAGACAACTATTAAAACCTCAGGTTAAAAGCATGTTAGAGAGCATTTGGTGAGTATAAAACAACAGAAAAAGAGAAGAAGTAATTTTTGTTGTTTAGTTGTGTCCAAATTTTCATGACCCCATTTGGGGATTTTATTTTTGGCAAAGATCCTAGAGTGGTTTGCCATTTTCTTCTCCAGCTCATTTTACAGACAAGAGAACTGGGGCAAACTGGGTTAAGTGACTTGCCCAGGGTCACATAGCTAGTAAGTATCTGAGACCAGATTTGAACTCAGGAAGATGATGCTTCCTGACTCTAGGTCTAGCACTCTATCCATTGTACCATCTAAGTGCCCCTAAGGTGTATATAATATAGGAAATGAAAGATATGGGTGATATGAGATAGAGTATGGTGGGAGAGTTCTAAGTATTTGGACATCTGTTGGAAGTCTCATTCTGCTACAAGCAAGGCTTATGGTAAATTTTTGATTTGCCTTGCTGATTAGTTTCTTCTCTTTAAAAGTAGAAGCAAATGAGGAGATTTGTTACTCTGGATTTAATTTTCACTAACAAGGAACAACTGGTTAGAGATGAGACTATGGCCATATTAGAGGTCTCTCAATAGTGAAGGAAGGGCCTTCTGCAGATAATCAGTCCAGCAAGGTCTCTATCCCTTAGAATAGCAGATTCCATGAAATTCAGAGATAACGATCTGCACAATCCTATAACCAGAGAGTATAAAAAGTCTGATTTAGGCTAATTCTAGCTAGACTATCACAGATGTTCACAGTAAAAAAGAGAAGAGACCAACATGTATGGCAATAGAAGAAACTCCAACATAATGAGATGCAAAGTGATTTATCTGGATCTTTTTGCATAGATGAGGTTGTAAAGTAGACACGCATCCACTTTTTTGATGATAACATTTATTTTGGAAATGTAAATTTTAAAAAAGAAGTTGGGCTAGAGATTTGTCATGGATGGCCCATGTCATGTTCCATAGATGGATAAAATATTAAACTTTAGAGTGTGTAAATACATGCTTTTCTTCTTCTTCTGGAGAACCAGTTTATCACTGGGCAAACTCCATGGTCAACTTCTAGAATGACATAGAAAGAGCTTTCTCAAGATGGATTTGTATAGATGAGTTATGATGAGCATCATTGGAAGGATCATGGACCCATTTTTGTTTGGACAACATTAAGACCTTTAAAGTTTTATTTGGAGCAAGAAAAATAAGGAAAGGATAGGCCAACTGCTTAAAGCAGATGGTGTAATGTTAACAGATGACTGACAAAGTAGAACTACACAACTCCCATTTTAGTTCAGTTTTCACCAAGGAAAATGATCTTCAAAACTCCCTAAGTGTTATATATATGATTAAGAGGGAGCCAAAGCCCAGGAAGAAGCAGTTAGGTGGCATGATGGATAGAATGCCCAGCCTGAAGTCAAGAATACTTATCTCCCTGACTTCAAATCTGGCCTCAGACATTTACTAGCTGGGTGACTCTGGGCAAACCACTTAACCCTGTTTGCCTCAGTTCTTCATCTATAAAATGAGCTGGAGAAGAAAATGAACAAACTACTCCAATATCTTTGCCAAGAAAACCCAAAGTAGAGTCATAATGAATTGGACCCAGCTAAAATCACTGAACAACAACAAAACTCAGGAAAGTGGAGCATATAATAAAAGATCCTCTAATTCCCTTAAGCAAATTTGAGACTAGAATCCAAATGAAATATATCCCAGGAAATTAGAAGAACCTTCAGATGTGGTCACTTGAACTACATTTGATAATATCAGAGGAAATGTGAACAATAAGGTGGAAAAGACTGGGGACAATTTTCAAAAAGTTCCAATTTTCAGAAAGCAGAAAAGAGGAGATTCTGAAACCTACAGATTGTTAAAGTTAGTAACTAGAAAAATTCTAGAACTTGTGAGTGCTCAGAAAGGAAACCAACATTCTCTGAAAGTTGTCATAGATTCTTTATGATTCAAAATCATGACAAATTTATTTCTTTATTGGAATGGAACAGATGAATGTTATAAACCTAGTCTATGTTGATTTTAACAAATTTCCCTATATCTGTAGTGGATTGAGTTGAAGTCTAGCAGATGCCACAAAATGAGGGCAGAGTTAGGTTCCAAGCAGTGATCTTTGCCTAACAGTCTGTCAGGAATTTCAGAGGAGGAGAGGTTGCAGAGATATGATTTACAGGGCAACGACATCAAGAAGGAGACAAAAACATTTGCTAGAAGAACCAAGCCAAGTTTCAGTAGATATGGAAAGTTAGTGGTGAGTCAGAAAAGGATTACAATAGTTTTCCATGGTCATGTTATTTCACCTAGCATTTAACCAAGAGCTTTGGTTCTCTAATAAACTCCAGAGTGCCAAAAGTATAAGAGTTACCTTATTAGAAACAGTTACCTTATTATGATATCATTAAGCACATAGTTAAAAAATTGCATGAATTTATAGTCATGTAGACTGGAGTTCAAATACTTCTTCGGGAATTTACTAATTATGTGACCATGTTTAAATTCTCCGTGTCCTCTTTCTTTATCTACAAAATGGAGTCAAATTTAGACTTAGTGACCTCTAAGGTCCCTTCCAACTCTAAATATATGTAATTCATAATTTGATGATGGCTTATAAACTTTGTCTCAGAGGTCAAACTGGAGGGATATATATATTAGTGTACTAAAAGACTGTATCTTATTCTCTTCAACATTTGCATCAATTATTTAGATAAAGGAATAAAAGATCTCAAAGGGACAAATCATAAAGGTTAATTTTAATTTTTAAAAGGGGGAAATCCTGCATTTAACTTCCAAAAAATCAATTTACCCAAGCATTTGGGAAATCTGACTAAAAAGTCATTCATGACTAAAATTAGCTTGCTTATGTGCTCTACAGGACCCAACAGTGAGATATTGCTGCTAAAAGCTAAGGCAAACCGTCTTTGGAGTCTGGGTTCAGTATTTCATCTGCATAGGAAATTCCCAAAGCATTAAAACTTCCTCCACCAATGAGGATGGGCAAAGCAATTGTAACATATATAATCTTAGAGTCTAGAAGAGCACTTACCACGGTACTCAATACACAGTAGGCATTTGATAAATGCTTACTGACTAAACATTGAGAACTTAAGTGACATGCCCACAGTCACATAGCTGGCAGGCCATAGGATCATAGATTTAGAGGGAGAGGCGTCCGTGGATGCCTTTAAGTCTATCTATCTCATTGTATAGGAAACTGTGACCCTAAGAGGCTAAGAGCTTTGCCTAGAGTCACACAGCTGTTAAGTGTCCATTTGAGATTTGAATCCTGCTCCAAGTCCAGTACTCACCCTGTCCATTATATCACGTTCCTTTTCAATTCCAACTTGGGTGCATGAATCTGAAGACTCACTGGATTATTCAAGGCTCATCATTTATGAAGGCTCTGGAAAGCATTGTGTATGGGAAAGAAATAGCTGGTTGAGTAAGATTCAGCTGGAATAAGAGCATACTTAAAGGTAGAGGTGGGGTTGAGTTTTGAAAAGCCATCTTCAAATAACTGAAGCGTTGCCCTATGAAAGAAGAATCAGAGTCATTCTTTTTGCTCCAAAGGGCAAAACTATGACCAGGGAAATGACAGGAATGCAGCTTTTGATTCAGTATTAGCAAAAATCTTCTAGAATGGTCTGGGTCACAAAGTACTAAGTTTCTTGTCACTAGAAGGGTTTGAGCAGAAGCTAGATAGTTTTCCATGAAAGATAGGATAGAGAAGATTCGTGCTTTGAACGGGAGGTTGGATGAGATGACCTCCAACTTCTTTTCCGACTCAGAAACTTTATATTGCTAAGTTCATCTCTATCTTCTGTATTTCTCTTTGCTGATGAAGAGCTAAGGTGTTAAGTGTGCAGCTGGCTATGCTGGAAAGCAAATGACTACAAACTCCCAGATCTGCAGTCCTTGGTTGCTGAGCTACTAGGAGCAGCCCATATGTGTCACTTCCATAATACATGCAGCCTCAAGGGAAAAGACACCTCTAACAGCTGGCCCAGGAAAAGCCCTGATGTCAACTGTCAAAGCAGCCAAGAGTTCCCACTTCCGAGGCAGGGGAAATGAGATTTCATCACAGCATTAAAGGGAGCAGACAATATGTCTAAGATAAAATGGTCCTAAATAAACATATATTTATTTGATAATGATGGTTCTCCTGGGCAAGCCAAGGCAATTATCATTGGGGTTAATAGTGACTATTAATGCTACATTATTAAAATGATGGTAAATTATAACTATTGCACATAATCTGGGGGCTCTTTGGATTGTTCTAATTCACTCTTCCTTTCTCCTTAAGAGACAATGGATTCACTTTTCCATTGTTCCTTATATGGATAGCAAGGACCATTTCTCCTGGGGTTCAAAATCAGAAATTTGGGAATTGGTAAAGGCTGAGTGAGTGGTTCTAAAACAAAATGTCAACAGAATTTTCGCATATTTTTCAAACAGAACCCAAACATTGAGCCTGAAGCTTATGCAAATGAGATAGTGAGATTCATATTTATGTCTCATATCAGGGTCTATCTTAGCATCACATTAAAATGCAAGAACAAAAATTTTACTGTCATTGCCCTGCAATCCACATGTTGGTTAAAAGCAGTTTAAATACTGGCATTCTTTTCAGGTTTTCTCTTTGCAAGGTTAGGTTCAAGACCTGCCTCCTTTTGAATGGCCCCCAAAGTCCCACAGAGAATCTCAATCAGATGATTCATTGCAATTCAGATGAAGTCCTGAATTCAACAACTACTTACAAATACTCCGACTATGTGCCAGGCACTGTGTTTGGACACAAAATCAAAGAAGTCCTTGCTTTGAGATCTTAGATTCAACTTGATAGGGGAGAAGTAACACATGTACCCAGACATGGGAATATAAACTATATGCGCCTGGATACATGCATGGTGCTCTGAAAAAAGCTAGGAATGCTAAGAAACAGAAATCATTCATTCCATACACAAGCTATCAAGGAAGGCCATGTAAAAGGTTAGATGAAAAAAGGCTCTCGTCAGTTGGACTAGAATGAAATGTTATAATGGGGATTAATATGAAATCAGACTAGGAAGGTAGGTAGGAACCATATTCTAGAGGGGTTTATATATCCTAATGAAGATTTTTAATTTTATCTTGGTAGCAATAGGGCTCTTCTAGAGATTTTGTATAGGGAATGTCATGGTCAATGTGGCAGCACCATGGAAGATAGTTTGAAAAGGGGGAAAAAGTGGTATCTGAATAATCATTTAGAAGGCTACTGAAATGGTCAAGGTGAGAGGCATTTTCCAAAGGACAATGAGAATAATGTGTGCCTCCAGCCTCCTTCAGACCCACTTGTTGGGAAATATTAAAGTAGTCCTAATCTTTTTTATATATTCTTCTCTTTCCTCTTTCCTTGCCTACTTTGAGTCAACTAGTGTGGAAAGCATTTCCTTTCATTCTTGATGTTTTCTTCAAGTGAGAAGATTTAGGAGAGACACCCAAAAGAATTTGTATGTGTATTAAGGTTCAACCATGTAGACCTTTTCCTTTCAACTTGCAATTGTCTATTTTGGGAGGTACATCTGAACAGCAACAGGATGTGTGACAAGGCACTATATTTGGTATAGTGAGTGAAACATAATTGTCATGTGATATCCAAAGCACTAATAAACCATGGAGATCATTTCAGCACTTCATTACAGCTTTGTTTCATAAGTGGCTTGATTCTCAACCTCTGAATACTTCCACTTATCTCTTTCTCATGCAAAGTTACCACAAAAGTCCCGCTAGCTAATGTGATCATTGTAGAGGGTGGATGGGGGAAAATTTGACCCTACTCCTTAGGAGGAGAATCACGAACTGATCAGATCTAAGTCTTTCTGAAATCCTGTCTCAGCTAAATTTATGGGAAATGAGGCATCAAGATAGACAGACAACTTGTCCATGTTATGAGGAAATCTATTTTTAAAAAAGAAATGCAAACTGGAGAAGAGACTGACTGAAGGGTATGAAGAACAAGGTACTGCCTTTCATTGGCAAGGCAATATACCAGAAAATCAGAAATCAGAAAATCTTCCATTTAAATTATTGACATATTGTGAGGTCCTTCATACTGTGGTGCCTCAATTTCCCTAATAACTGTATAAAATGGAGTATAACAAGGATCCGTGCTGATTCCTGTGCTGCTGTTTCACATTTTTATCAATGATATGGATGAAGACACAGATGGCAGCCATATCAGATTTGAAGATGATAGAAAATGGAGACAGATAGCTAACATGTTGATGTCTAAGAAAGGATTGAAAATAACCTTTGGAGGTAAGAACACTGAGCCAAATTAAATAATAGGTAAAAAGAATGCATCTTTTTTTAACCCATAACTTCTATCTTAGAACCAATATTAAGAATTGGTTCCCGGGCAGAAAAGCTGTAAGAATTAGACAACTGGGGTTAAGTGACTTGCTCAGGATCACACAGCTAAGAAGTATATGAGGCCAGGTTTGAACCCAAGACCTCTCATTTCTAGGCTTGGCTTTTTATCCAATGAACTTTCTAGCTACTCCCAAAAGAATACATCTAAAGACACACTTGCATTCAAAATATAAGCTCCGTAAATACAACCTGGGGATGAGATTAGGAAGCAGGGCTACAAAACAGCTAGAAAACAGCTAGAAAACATCAAAATCACAAGGGGTTGTAACTAGCTACAAGCTCTGTGAGAATCAGCAATGAGCTATAATAACTACAAAGACCAGGACCCTCCTAGATTGCATTAGAAGAGGAATAGCTTTGAGGAGGAAGGAGGCAATAGTCCTCACTTAAAACTACATTGGTCAGACTACTTCTGAATTGTGTTGCTCAGTTCTAACCACTGAATTTTAGGAAAGCCACTGATAAGGTAAGGAGCTTCCAGAGGATGAGTCAGAAAGCTAAAGGTCCTCAAGTTTGTGATGTGTGAGGATCAGGCAAAGGAACTGGGATTATTTGGCCAAGAGAAGACCAGGGAATGGGCATTATAGATGTCTTAACGAATTGTTATATAGAAGAGAGGCCATACTTGTTCTGTTTGGCTCCCAGGACAGAATATGGAGCAATAGAATATGGGGAAGATATAGAAAGAGAAATTTAGGCTATATGTAAAAAAAAACTTACTAAAATGAATACTGTGCAGAAGTGGAATAGACTGCATTGGGAAATGACAGACTCTTTCTCACTGAACATCTTCAAGCAAGAGATGAATAGTCATTATTAAGGTATGTTATAAAGTAATTATATTACAAAGTTCATGATCATGATTGTAGCTAACACATAAATAGCCTTTTTAGGTTTGCAAAGCATCTTACATGCATTATCTCATTTGATCCTCATAATAACCCAAAGAGGTAGCTGGATTTTTCATTTTCACTTTAGAGATGAAGAAAATGAGACTGTGAGATATTAAAAATCTTGATCACCTCTCATAGTTACTAAGTATCTGAGGGAAATATTCAAACTCAGGTCTTCCTCACCCTAAGTAGGGAACTCTAGATATTATAGTACTTCACCAACTCAATAGATTGTCATTGAGGTCCCATATAATTATAAAATTCTGTAATATGATGATAATAATCATTACTCACATTTATATAATTATTTAAGCTAAACTTTTTCCTTTCTATCACTACTATGATATAGATAATAGAAATATTATTATCTCCACTGAACAGAGAAGGAAACTGAGGATGGAAGAAATTAAGGTATTTGCTTATTGGACATATATAGTGTCAGAGCCCTGTGGGAGTGTATGTTAATAATTCAGTTTCATATAATGCTTTGAAATTAATAACATTTTTTATTCACAATAGACTGATGAGGTAGATAAGGTAGGATGTAGACTATTCTTCCTAAATTTTATCATTGAGTAAACTAAGGACCAAGAAAGTCAAATGCCTTGTCCAGCATCAAACAGATTATAAATGCTAGAGCTTAGATTTGAATATACATTTTCTGACTCTAAGACCAATACCTTTTCTATTACTCTAAACTAGATATGATAAAAATAGAAAGGTAAGAATAAATAAGACATGGTCCCATGCCCTTATGATTATTGAGTGGAGCTGCCATTTTGAATTTTTTATAAACTTCAGGAGGGAAGGAGATAAGACATGGTCCCATGCCCTTATAATTATCGAGTGGAGCTGCCATTTTGAATTTTTTATAAACTTCAAGAGGCAAGGGGACGGTTTGGGGATGGGAACAAAAAAGCACTCAGCTTAAATTTGTCAAGCATCCCATACTGTTAGGCTCATTGTACCTCTTCAAATTGAGTTGATAGTAGATAGTGGATTGACTGGCCAACCAATGCTCAGCACTTTGCTTGGGGAATTACCTGAATGTGGCATTCATTGATTTCCTCCCTGTTGTCATTTTTCTCTCTGTTTCGTATGATTCAGTCCTCAGTGTAACCTAGCAGCTTCTCGACAAACATTCTTCTCTGCACATATGTTTGAGGGGGTTGGCGTATCCTCCTTGGGAGTTCTGTGATGAGAATGCAACGTAGGATGCCTAGCCCTCCCTTTTAAGAGATTCAGCGTTAGCAGACCATTTTAATTAAAGTTCTCTAGACGGGAGGCAGAAAAACAAGATTGACTGGAATGAATATAACCTGCATGGAGTGGTGGGAAAAAAAAACCCATGTGGGGATGTATACTTACACTACATGTTTCAGCAAAACAAATCAATATGTATCCCACAAACAAAGTGAGAGCAGCTGAAAGATGAAGTTAAAAATATCACATCAAGCGGCTTGAGCCACAAGTTTATTTGGAAAGGACGTCTTTATGGTCTTACAAATTTCATTTTACCAAGAGACTCATTTTTCCCATTGAAGGACATGCTGATTATTGTCCTGTGGTTTTCAATTAATAAGTTCACGGTTAACAGTTTTTAAGTACACTGAATCATGTGAATTTCCATATCACAGCATCTAATTTATTTGTTTATTGTGGTATATAGCAAGCGCCACATGAATCTGGTTTTGAAATCAATTCCAAGTAAAGCAGATGATTTTTGCAGGGACAGGAGGGAAGAACAATATGTAATGGAGGCCTCGGCTTCTCTCGGCATGCTTCTGATCCTGGGGTGGGTCGCATGCTGTCGCAGCCCACCTGAAGTGTCGAGGACCACGGATTGAGCCCTGCTGACTATACCTAAACCGTCTGGACAGAGAGAACCAGAGTCTTTTTTTTCCCTTCTTTCCTCTGTACAATTGCTTGTGACCCCCCCCCCCAAACCCCCTGCCATCTTTTATTTATGATTACGCAATTTTTTTCCCTCCAAGAGCCCTTAATGTATTCGCAAACACACAAACACAAGGATCATTAAGTTACAAGCTGAATTTATTTACCATTTCTAGCAAGTTCAGACGCTATAGAGCTACATCACAGCATTTGAATTTAAAGAGTAGACTAAGGATCCTTGTTCTCTGGGGTTCCTGGAGAGCAAAGAATGTCTCTTGCTTTCTTTGAATCCCTAGAGCTTAGTTCAGGGTCGGACACAGAGTAGGCACTCAATAAATGTTTATTAACTCACTGTCTCATGACCAGGCTCTCAGACTTGAACTAGAGGACCCAAGAAGGACACTCTTTTAGAGCCAGCATTTGAAAAGTGTTATCAGAGAGGCCTGAGTTGGGCAAGAGGAAAGGGGAAAGAAAGAAGGAATACTTTTCCAAAGTTTCAATACTTCTTTTTCCCCCCAGAAGAAAAGCCTTTTCATACTGATCATCTAGCTGATCCTTACTGATGCGAAGCTATTGGTTGGAATGAATGAAATGAATAACTGAATAGACACTTGAGCATTCCAATCAGCAAATGCAAGAACCCTGAAGAAAAAGTAGCACAAAGGCACTGAGAGATAAAATTGACTAAAATTGTCCAGAGTTAATTTGAAAATTTCAATACACCCTGAAAATTACTGGCAGCCCCACTAAAATCCACAGTCATGTAAATTGGACTTTTCCCTTCTTGTATGTCGAAGCTGATGGCATAGTTACATATCTGAGTATTTGTGTGTATATACATATATATGTGTATATGTGTGTCTATATACATATATACACATACATACATACATATATATATATATATATATACATACCCATATTTATACTGGCCTTCAAGATGTTTATTTTGGACCCGCTTTGATGTAACATATTAATGCTCTCACAATTTTCCCCACTCTATAAGAGCAACCATAAACATTTGAGTCCTGGAGCAGCCTGGTTTCTGAATTTTGAGACACTTCCTTCATATTTGGCAGTTCCTTGCACATAATGAGGAGAGGATGTCTTTGGCCTTTCACGTAGCCACCATTTAGATCTACCCCCACCTTCCACATGTCTGCCCCATCTGTCTCCCTTCAAGTTTGTCTTTGTTATGCAGTGGAAAGAATGGGCAAAGTGAAGATGAAAAGCAATGAAAACCACTACAGATAGAAAAAAAAATTTGAATAATTCCCTTAAAAGTGGTTTAATTTTGGTTGCACCACAGAATAAAACTCAGATGTTGCTATGTTGGAGTCAGTATTGGATGAATTTGCCTGTCCAGACAGAGTGACTAACATTTCCAGAAAGTTGGACAATGTCAACTTTTCTTCCTACCCTCCCCATTCCATACAGGTAAGTTAATTCTCCCTGGAGAGCCACATCTGTCTTGTGTAGAAACACCTGGATCTGTCAGTCACCCGATTCTTGGATACAAAGGAAATCATCACGTTTCACATTTTAGTACAACTGGTTGCAGTCTCCTGAGCCCAAGATATTTATTCTGTAGCAGTACCTCATGTTCATTCAATGGTAATAATTATTCTAAAAGTCATAGCAGGAAGATGCAATTAGTCCTCAGAATAACAACATTCTAAGAAGACTAAATACTGATTGGATGTTCTAGCAGCTTGGAATAGAATGGCTTATTGAGTTTTACTGACTATTGTCATGAGTTTGAATGGGGAAGAGCTGGAGGTAATGTATGGAGAAGGTCATCAAACTGTCTGAATGTAGGGCTTAGGAAATAGCAAGGTACAGATACAGCATGGATCACTTCTGTTCTCTAATCCTCAGCCCAGAAACAGTGCCATACATTTCTTTGTTAGCTCAACTCCATGCCTAGGGGTAAAGAGTCAGAAAAAGGCATGGTTTGGGGGATAGCTAAAAAACAGGCTCTAAGGTTTACTCTTGACTCTCCTTCTTGAGATCTCCAATGATGGTACTGACCACAAAGATTTTTAACTCTGACACCCAATCCATTAGCAAATGGCATCAAATTTCAGAGGTTGGCAACTCATTTTATACAGGTGGGCTAGGGTTGGGGTGCTTGATATAATATAAACTCAAGACCTAGGCTAATAAGCCTAGAATAAATCCCAGAACTAATATCTTGGAGGTGTAGTCAATGAGTGCAGTGTGTGAGTTTAAGAATCCTTTAAATTTTCCTCAGCTATAAATTGGTGAGATGATCTAGGGATTGAATGACAGACTCTACAAATCTCAAAGCTGTAAGAGACCTGAGAGGTCATCTCATCAGTGTCCTCCTTTATAATAGCCCTGAAAAATGTCCATCTTACCTCTGCTCAAAGACCTTTATTAATGGGGAAAGCTATCACCTCTTGGGTTACCCAATTCTACTTTGAGATGCCTTCCCCTAGTTGTTAGGAAAAAAAAGTTTTTCTTTATATTGAACAGAAGGAGTTTTTCCCCCCTCTTTGACATTTCTACCCATTGATTCTCATGCTTCCCTCTGAGGCTGAGCTAAGTAAGTCCAAATCCTCCTTCACTTTACTGCCCTTCCAATACTTGACTATAATTGTATCCCAATTTGTCTTTTCTTCTCTAGATATATATCCCCAGTTACTTCAACTGATTGCCTAGCATATCCTTCATTCATCCTCCATCCATCCCGGTTGCTATCTTCCAGACGTACTCTAATTTGCTAATATCCTTCTTAAAATGGAGTACAGCAAACTGAATACACTTTTCCAGATTGTTCTGATCAGGGCAGAATACATCAGTACTATTACTATGATTTAGGACACTTCTCCTATCAACAAAGCCTAAGATTGATTTAGGTTTGCTGTTGTTGCTACTGGTGGAGATGGTGGTGGTAGCCAAGTTACGTGGTTGGATCATCTTGTTGCTTGTAACCCATTAAAACCCTCATAATCTTTTCCTTCCAATTATTCTCTAGCCATGCCTCTCCCTGCTCTAATACCCTTACAGGTGAAAATCTATTTGTTGTTACTGCATCCTCTCAGTTATGTCTTTATTCTTTGGGGCAACATTTGGAATTTTCTTGGCAAAGACGCTAGAGTAGTTTATCATTTCCTTCTCCAGCTCATTTTACAGATGAGGAAACTGAGGCAAACAAGTTTAAGTGACTTGCTCAGAGTCATACAGCTAGTGTCTGAAGCCAGATTTTTAAAAAATCGGATCTTCCTGATTTCAGACCCAGCACTCTATCCACTGTGCCACCTAGCCGTCCTTGTACATTATGCAATGTACTTGTACATTGATTTTTTTGAACCTAAATGAAAGTTGTTACTTTCTATCCCTGCTGAATTTCATTTCATTAACTTTTTACTATTCCCTCTATACTCATTGATCTCTTTTTATACTGATTTTGTGATCTACAATATTGGTTCTCCCTCCCAGTTTCATGTCATAAAAATGTAATAATATATCATCTATGTCTTCAACCAAGTCATCGACAAATTGTTAATAAAACAGTGCCAAGAACCTAAACTTAGGTCTACTAGACCCCTCTCTCTAGTATGACATCAGTCTATCCATTATTCTTTGGATTTGGTCAGTCACCTACTTCTGAATTCACCTAATTGTGCAATCATCTAACTGATAACTCTCTCCGTCTTGTTCAAGAACACATCAAGAGATTTGTCACATGATTTCCTAGAGAGCAAATATACTATGTTTATAGCATTCCCTAGTCTAACATACCAATAACTAACAAAAAGCAAAAGGGGTTAGTCTGGGATACAGTTTACTTGATTAGGAAATGCTACCTCTTAATAACCAGAGCTTCCCTTTTTAAAAATTTAATTTGTTTTAAATCCTTACCATTCATCTTAGAATCAATACTGTATATTGATTCCAAGGCAGAAGAGTAGTAGTAAGGGCTAGGAAAGGGGATTCAGTGACTTGCCCAGGATCACACAGCTAGGAAGTATCTGAAAACAGATTGGAATCTAGGACAGTTTTTCTCTAAGCCTGTCTCTCAATCCACTGAACCACTTAGCTGCCCCCCGCCCCCCGCTCCCCTTTTTAAATGCTCCCAAACACAATGTAGAAATTGCTTACCTGCATTGGCAGAGGGAATTCTCTCATCCAAGAGTTCCCTGTTCAGGAGGAATCTCATGTCTAGTCTCTTTCCCCTATCTCCTCCAGGATCATATTTTCAATTCTATGCCAGCCCTTATTGTTGTTGTTGTTGTATACTTCCTAGTTGAAAGATCATTCTCTCTGGTAGAGATAACAAAATTAAAATCGGTTGATTATTTGTCTTATCTTTCTTGCTTGTTATCATCCCATCCACTCTAAGTAATTGGCCCCATCCTCTTCTTGATTTTCCTCTGGACTCCAATACATAAAAAAGAAACAAAACTTTCCTTTGCCTTTAGCATGACTCCTCTCTTTCAGTTCATTCAAAGCTCTCTCATTCCTAATGAGATTCTTAAAGTACTATGTGATTCTCACATATTCAAAGTTATTCGCCCTTGCTTCTACCTCCTGTGTCTTTTTAAAGTGTGCTCTATTTTGATACGTTCACTATCATGCTTCCCCTCTTGGATTCTTGGATTTCCTCTGTGAATATAACATCTTGATCTACATTGGCATTCCACCACCCCTTTTCTCTAATCTGTTCTTTTTGAATAAAGCATATCCTTCCCCAGACATATGCTAATCATGCATCACATCCCAATTTACCTCTTTGCATTCAGATCTCTGGTTCAACATGATTATCACCCATATGCAGCATAATCAAAGAGAGAAATCTTGGGTCATGGGTCTTGTTACTGCTTCTCAGTAATCACAGGCTTTGAATTCTTGTCTTCGATGCTATTCTTTTTTTTTTTTTTTAACTCTTACCTTCTATTTTAGAATCCATATTAAGTATCTCTTCCAAGGCAGAAGAGGGATAAAGGCTAGGCAATTAAGGTGAGTGACTTGTCCGTATCTTTAACTGTTGTCATTAGATGCATTCCATTCCTTTCCGAGAATCCATGGATCTAGTATTTTATAATCCAAATATTGTTCTTGGAATCATCTTCTTAAGTAATTCTTCACTCCCCAAATTTGCCTTTCTCTACTTAAGACCTTCCCTGAAACTGATAGCAAGGCAGCTAGATGGTGCAGTGTATAGAGGGCTGGATGTGAGTTCAAAACTAACCTCAGATGCTAGCTAGCTGTGGAATCCTGGGCAAGTCACTTAATTTGTTTGCCTCAGTTTCCTCATTTCAAAAATGAGTTGGAGAAGAATATGGCCAATCTCTCCAGTATCTTTGCCAAGAAAACCCCAAATGAAGTCACAAAGAGAGCAATATTACTAAAACAACTGAGCTGTTGACAAGACATTAAATATTCAAATTTTGGACAAGAATGTGGCATAGAGGGTAGAGTACCAGAACTGGAATCAGGAAGACCTGGGTTCAAATTCTGACTCAGATACTAGCTGTGTGACCTTGGGCAGGTCATTTAACCCTGCTTGCTTCAGTTTCCTAATCTGTGAAATGATCTGGAGACAGAAATGGCATACTGTTTCAGTATCTTTGCCAAGAAAATCTCAAATGGAGTCGCAATGAGTTGGATATAGCTCAACAACAGCAACAACAAATTGACAGCAATGATGAAAAGACCACCTAGTATATATGCCCTAACATCCTTAGTTTCTTGCCATCACTCAATCAAACAACAAACATTAATTAAGTGCCAACTTTTTTTTTTAATCTATTGAGATAATACTGGTAAAGTGCTTTGCACCATGACTGGCACATAGTAGACCCATTAAAAAAAGTGCTTGTTCCCTTCCCCACATCCCTTTTCATCAAACACCGTACTGGACAAGAGGGATATAAACTCAAAGACTAAAACAAGTCCTACTTGCCAAAAAAGCTTACATTCTACTATGGAAGACAGCAGTATGTATATAAAAATGTATAGCATATATGTGGAATGAATAAATGCAAATACAGATAAAGTTGTTAAATAGGAGACAGTTTGACCAGAAAGACATTGATAGATCAGGAAGTACTTTATGCAGAAAAAAGTGCTTAAGTTGTGTAAGAAGAGAGGGACTATATGAGGAGAAAGAGAGGAAGTAATGAACAGTACAAAGGCAATGATGAAGTGTTTTTTTTGCAAGGGACACAGAGAAAGCCAATTTGATGTTTGCCTCAGTTTCCTCATTTGTAAAATGAGCTAGAAAAGGAAATGACCAACCACTCCAGTGTCTTTGCCAAGAAAACCACAAATGGAGTCAAAAAGAATGCAATACAACTGAAACAAATGAACAGCAAGACTAAGTGTTCAAGTTTTAAGACCAATTTGGCTGAGTTGCCAAATGTGGAAGGGGGAGAACTGTCTCAGGATGTTGGAAAAATAGACTGGAGATTGGTCATGAAAGACTTTAAAAGCTAAATGGAGAAGCTTATATTTTATCCTAGAGACAAACCAGAGTTCACTGAGTGGGGGAACCAAACAGTCATGTTTGCTCTTATGAATAGACTGGAGTCAAGAGGAACTTGAGGCAATGAAAACCATTAGAAGCCTATTGAAGTAATCTAGATGAGAGGCTATAAGTACTTAAAAATACTTAACAGTATTTTCTAGTTAGCTTCTGGGTATTATTTATACCCACATTGTATTATTAGAAATGGGTAATAGTCATGGGGTTCAACAAATCTCTGGAGACTGTCCAGCATATCCCAGCTGCATAATCCAAGCAAGTGCCCTAGCTCCCTATTGTTCAAGTTAGGTCGACATATGGCAGCCTTGGTTCTTCTCAGCAGACTGTCCCTGGGCATTGCATTTTTTTTTATTATCCTCTTCTCATCAATAATGGATAACTTCTCTCCTGGTGCCACCTGTGAATGTTAAACATTATTCTTTGGAACACATGAAGTTGTGCCTCCTCAGAAAGTCCAACTCTGTCCTCAGTGTGAGTTGGCTCAAATTTATTATTTATTACCAAGGGTCCAATGTTACCTCTTCCTTCTTGTCTCTATGTCATTTTCTTCTGGAGCCATGTCAATATTTCCTTCTATCTCCTTTGTTTTCCCTTAATATTATTATCACTTCTACTCTTTTGAGGGACAATTCATGCTCCCTGATAAAGTGGAAAATAGGCATTCACCTATCCTTTTCACTTTCTGCCGTGGCTAAGAAATCTTTCTAAATTTTGTGCACATATCAGTGCTACGAGGGTACAAAAACACAATATCCTCTTTGCAAGTGACTGAGAAATTCCCATTCCCATCAATAGCTGTTGGAACTGAGATCCTTAGTTTTTTGCCAGGCAAGCTGCTAGCTTTGGGGGCTTTCATAGTTAATTACCTCTGTAGAGGGCCTCTTTCTCTTGCCTATTTGCTTTGACAAAGGCTCTGAGGGACTTCCAAGTGAATCTTTACCTCTAACAGGCTTTTCTGCTTTTTCTCCCAGGGATTTACCCTAACTCCCCTTCTTATATAATGCCTTTTGTTCATCTGCTCAGGTAAATTTGGGTTGCAATTAAAAGGTGCAAATACATTAATGCAAGCTCTAGCTGCCTTGAGCTGTTGTCTAAGAAAAAGCCTCAAGTAGAGAGACTTTCCAGTCCCTTCTTGCCCTGCCTTTCTTTCCTCTCTTGAATAAACTGACTTTAGCCATCTTGCCTGGTTACTGTCCCAAGTTCCTTTGGGCTTGCGCCTATGTTACCATCTTATTGTGCATGGTTCATTACAGTTATTTAATATTTGCAACCCATCCATAACATTCTTGAGAGTCTACTAAACACCCTAATTTGTGTACTTAAAAAGCTTATGGTCTAATTAAAACCAGATAGAAGACCATAGAATTGTATATATACTTTGGAGCTTAAAAGAAGTTGTATAAATGTACTGGAAAAGAGCATTTGCTCCTTAGACATTTGCAAAGCTCATTCAAGGTTGAGATGAAGAAAGAAGAGCCAGGTGGACAAAGAAGAAAAGATTGTTTCTAGGAAAAAAGGCAATAGGTTTACTACTGATATTAATTCTTGTTCATGATACTTGCTCATGAATAAGAAAGTCTCCCAAGTAGTTCTGAGTTCTTATTTATTAGAAATTATATTGTATGTCAGTGTGGGCTCAAATGACATCCTTCCCCATCCCCTCCACTTCCATAACATATACTTTCCATATTATTTTCCTAAATACTGTTAATTTTTGCACCCACAGAGTCAAAATGTGAGAATGGTGGGCGGTAGAATAGACTTAGCAAGGTTCCCAGAAGTCTATTCTGGGAATCTCAGTGAATCTGTATGATGGTGGCTCTGCCAGGATTTCCCAACTGTAGTCACTTTCCAATTTATTCAGGCAGCCTTGGGGAAGGGTAAGCAGTCACTCCTTTCCATTCTACAAAAAATCAACATCCCTCCCCATTCCCATTTAAGCCTCCTTCCCTTCCCATGTGCCTGGGGCCAGTGACTGGAAAATTGTCCATTAATCAGTATCATGGTGTTTAGTAAAGTGTCAAGAATTCTATGGATATATCACAAATATTAAATTGCCAAAAATGACAGAATTTTTTTAAATGCCAGCCAGCTCATGTGATACAGTCATACGACGGAAAGAATACCAATTCTGGAAGAAGGCTAGAGTTCAAATTACTATGTGTCAGGCACATAGTAAACACATTTAATCCTCTCTGTCTCTCTGTCTCTTCCCTTCTCCATGCCACTCCCTCTTTGCTGCAAGTGATAATAACTTCCTGTGTGAACTTGGGAAAGACTTTTAGGTTCCTCATCTGTAAAGCTACAGGGTTATATTAGACAGCTTCTGAGGTTCCTCCCAATTCTATGCCTATAATATTAAGAACAATCCTTCCTCAGATATTTACTCCTCCCTTCTCTGCCACGAACTGTATTCGCTACATCCAGAGAATGTCCCAAGCACAAATGGACACTCTGGCACCTCTATTACTTATATCTTCTTACCCAGCTAGGACCACTATGTCCTGTGCCATGTAACACCATAATGGTATCCTAACTTCTTGGTATGATGGTTGTTTATTTCTCCAATCTGAATGAAACTGGATACAACAAAATAATAGTAATACTAATTTGTCATGTTGCCCAGATTATGACATACAGTCATATGGGGAACCCACTCAATTATTTATCTTGGACAGGAACTAGAGTGAGTTTGATCCAGAATGGAATAAAGGGAGAATAGTTGGCTCTGTTGCTTTGGGGAAATTGCAATATTTTCAATGATCCTTAGACACTTTGAGACATAAAGCCCCATTTTTTAACACCACTATTTGCCTGGTAATATTATATAGCTGCTGATCATACATTACTACATTCTCTGAACATTAAAATAGTGGGTGATGTCAACATAGAGAAGACTGGTAGATTTAAGTTGGCACCGCCATTTTGCCAATGATAACTGATATATTAAAAGTGGCAAAGAAACTTCAATATGGAAAGGCATGGTTGCATATGGAAGTGGGACAGTTTATATATGGGACTTATTGAGAACAAATAGAGTATCCAAACCACTAAGGAAATGTTAAAAGTCCTAAAAGAAGGTTTCCTGCATTTTGGGACCCAGTTGAGGAAGCTCTGTGGGAAGACTTGGTCAAGAACTGCACAGGAAGAAAGAGGGGTCAATGAATGGCAAGATGAATAGGTACACAAAACCCCCAGATCACTGAATTCACTTCTTTTTGGGAGAAGTAAGAAATGCTGGGGAGTTAGAGTTGATTAAAAGTGTATAGGGTAATGAGCACTGTATTAGGCATTTTGTGTATCTCTTTGTGAGGGGGATGGGTTACAAAGAAGTGTAAGGTCAGTCCCTTGCCTTCAAAGAGTTTCCAGTCAAGACTATTTGTCTCCACCCTCTCAAAACACATAAAGCAGATTCCCTGCCTAGAGAGCTTATAATAGAAAATGACAAACAGACATAAAAGACCTAAAAACAGGGAAAACCAAAGCAATAATGAGAAGAACTCTCCAGGAACACATTTCATTTTTTCTGCCAGCGTCCCCAGGCACTATGCATAAGGAATGAAAACATAAATATGTGGAAATTATTTTCTAAAATAAATTCAAACCAGGGAGGACTTCATATGAAGCATAGAAAGACTACATAGTGCTTAGGAATCTTTTTAGACACAAAGACTTGATTTGGATGGAAACCCTAGTGAGAAGAAGCTAGTATTTTATTAATATATTTTACTAATGTACTTTTCTGTCAGCTTAAAAGCTATTAGATTATGCTTGTAGCTAGTGGGTAGAGGGCTACAGCTTTTCAATTAAGAGGTCCCTCCAACTCTAGGGACAAGGTCAAGAAATGCCAGCTTCAAATGATGGGTGCCAAAATGAATCCCATTCAGAAGGGATCAGATTGTTTATCTGCTGGGTCCTTCACAAGTATAAAACATGCTAAATAAGTACTGGAAGAATTTTGAACTAAATGACTTCTAAAGTCCCTTTCCACTCTAAATCTATGATCCAATGATCCCATGACTTAGACTGAGAAAACATGGTTTTATTCTAGTATTACTAGTTATTTGATTTCCAGCAAATTACTTAGCCTCTCTGATCCTTAATTTCCTCATCTGTAAAATGGAGACTGGGAGCTAGGAGCTCAGTGGATAGAGAAGGACCAGGACTGAAGTCAGGAACTCTCATCTTTCTGAGTTCAAATCTATCCTTAGACATTTAATATCTCTGTGACCCTGTTTGCCTCACTTAGTCATCTGCAAAATGAACTGGAGAAGGAAATGTCAAAACTCCAGTATCTTTGACAAGAAAACCCCAAATGGGTTCACGAAGAATCAGATATGATTGAAATGACCAAAAAACAAAGTAGAAATTAATACTTGTAAAACCTACCTCACAGTGTTATTGTGAGAAAAGACTTCATGAAACATTAAAGCACCATATTAAAATGGGTAAGTATTATCACTTAGAGATAGTTAACTTAGTAGATAAAGAGATCTTCCTCTAAGTCATTAGGAAGCAGCAATTCTAAAACTAAAAAACAAAAAAGAAAAATAACACATAAAATCAGGAATTTTGTGGCATTATGAAAGCTCACAGAAGGCCAGGAAAGTAACAGTCAACAAGCATTTATTGATTACTATGTGCTAGGAAGATGGGGAAAGTGGTAGTGGAAGTCCCTGTGGAATCCTAACAAAGGGAACTGGATAGTAGAAGCTCCACTTTTGTTATCCAGTACTGTCCAAGGGCAAAGGAGAGGGACATTGATCACGGGCACCAAGATGACACACTCTTCAGTGAAGCAGTTATGGTGCATAGAATGATTTTCACCGTATGATATTAGAGCTACAAGAAACACTAAAGATCATTTCATCCAACTCCATCACTTTATAGTTGGGGAAACAGCCTCAGAGAAGGCTCAATGTCTTTTCCCAGAATCATATAACGAATGAGTGGCAGCAACTTGAACTAGAACCCAGGCCCCCTAACCCCCCAGTATATTGTGCTTTACAACATATAACACTATATTTAAGGTTCTTGAACTTCTTTGGTCATAATTCCACTGGGCTCAACAAGCAAACTTTACTAATTTTTATTATTTATTTATTTTTCAGGTACTCGGATGCCACGATAGGGATACACCTAATAATGTATGAGAACTCTGTTAGTGGAAAGTGGGGAATTATCCTACTGTAAATGAATACATTGACTATTTGGTTTATGAATCAGACTCTAGTGAATTTGATTAGGGTAAATCATTCACTAGTATTTGATCACTCCTAGGTGAATGGATCAAAATTAGTTCCTTGACATGCAAAGGTGAGAAATCAGAGCTTAGACCTGTGGTGACTATCAAGATTTTGTACCAGTGGGAGACCCAGCCTGGAAAAGACAATTGATCTTACCCAAGACGTTACAGTAAAACTATCTTAAGGTTAATTTTATTTAATTTCAGGATCAACACCCATTTGAAGTGGAAAGACCCCTGGGTTTTGGTCTTAGCTTTCCTGTTAACCAGCTAACTGACCATGGATCAGTTATCAAGGGAGGTGCTATGGTAGCACTGTATTTAGAGTCATTTGACTTAGATTTTAATTTCAGCTTTGTTACTTATAGTGCCTTGTACATAGTAAGTATTTAATAAGTGTTTATTAATTTATATTGATTGATTGATTGATTGATTGATTAACTGCCTGCATAATCTTGGACAAGTCTAGAAAAGTCTAGGAAAAGAAGGAGTTTTGGTGAAAACTGAATTTTCAGAGGAAGTAGGCTTAAAGCCAGCTCTCCATTTACTGTCTGTGTGTTCTTGCCCAAAGTTTTCTTTAACAGAAAGAGGAAGAGATTGGCCCAGATGAAGTCTGAGGTCCCTCCCAGTTCTGAATCCATGATCTCATGATCAGACATTGCAATCTGCCTTTGGTGGCATTTCCTTTCTGAAATTTTCAACCCTTGAAGCTGACAGTCTTCATAATTTTCCTCACTCCTTCAGTGGTAGTGTTAAATGTCAGGCTCCCTTTCTGCCATGTTTTGAAAAAAGGCTGGAGCTGCCAGAAATTAATATAAAGAAGGAAAACAAGAATAAAGTGTCCAAAGGCCTGGAAGCCACTTTTTAGGTTTTAGGTTTGGGTTTTTTTGTTTGTTTCTTTTGTTTTGTTTTGTTTTTTATTCCTTTTCCTGGAGCAAATTATAAGGGCCATTACTCCAAGCCACATGTTGAATTTGCTTCTGTATTAGTCCTCTTTTCTTCCCCTCTCCCTCCACCCCCACCAGAGGTATTTTTCAAGAAGAGTTTGGAAAATCTATTAACAAAAATCCAACCTACTTTTCCATTCTTCCCCAGGAATAGCACTGGGTCACCAGATGAAAATCCATATCTGCACCAAGAGCAATAATAATTTTCCTTTCCTTGCCAGGATAACAACTAGTTGGGAGCTTTGTCTCATTCTAATGACTCTTCAAGTTGCTTAAAAGACTTGCTATCACCAGCTACAAACAGGAACTAGGGCTGGAGTCAATAGGCAGGAAGGAGAGGGAGGGGAAGTCCACAGGGGAGTCTTCAGTCATTTTGATTATGCAGCAGATTTGGAAGAAGAGAAGCAGCCCAAGCTAGCAGGGAGTGGAGGAACTAAGCAAATGTCCAGATTCTGCTTGGCCTGGCTGGACTGGGCTGGGTCACAGGGCTGGGAGCTGCCTGATGGGGGAGAATATGAACAGGATTTGGAGTCAGAGAACCAGAGTTTGAATCTCATCTCTGTTACTTACTACTTATGTGAGCCTAGACAAACCATTTAATTTTTATGGGTTTCAGTTTTCTTGCCTTTAAAATGGAAGTTTTAGGACTGGATAATCTCTAAGTTTCTTTCCATCTCTGAATCTAGAATGCAACCTACTGAGGTGGAAAGCAATAATAATAGCTAACATAAAATACAGCACTTGAAGGTTTTCAAAGTGCTATATATAATCCAAGGTTTTCCAAGCACTAACTATCTATCTAATTTCTTTTGATCCTCCCAGCAACCTGGAATGTAGGAGCTATTATTATCCCAATTTATTATTTTTTTTTACTATCCCCATTTTAAAGATGAGAAAACTAAAACTGAAGTTTGCATAACTAGTAACTGAGACAGCATTTGAATTTATCTCTTCTTGACTTCAAATGTAGTCCTCAATTCACTGTGCCACCTAGCTTCCTCCTATCACCAAAATGACTGACTATAACTAGGAATCAAGAGATTAATTATTCTCCTTAGTATACTGCCATGATTCGATCCCTGATGTCCCCTGAGATCTTGGGCTTCCATTAAGCCCTTCTTAACTTTTCCCCTTGGGCAAAAAAATGTGTTTTAGAATCAACATTACAGAGTAGATAAAAAGCTAGTGTTGGAGTTAGCCTGACTTGGGTTCATATCCTACCTCCATAATGGTTTTTGACCCTAGGCATGTTATTTAACCTTCAGTGCCTCAGGCAACTCTCTAGAACACTATCAGCTGACAATATATGGGGAGGAAATTTCCTCACCAGGGAGGTCCCTGCATTGATGAAATCCCTGGAGATAGAGAGATAGAGAGAGAGAGAGAGAGAGAGAGAAAGAAAGAGAGAGAGA